>NW_025351091.1:0-6312 GCF_016433145.1 Gracilinanus agilis
TATATATATATATATACTTTAATAAACTGTTGCTGGAGTAACAAACTGGTCCAAGTAATCTGGAGAACAATTGGAAACTATGTTCAATGGCCTATAAAACTTGTCTATATCCTAAAAAGTTCAAATAAAAGAGAAAAAGCACCTATATGTACAGAAACATTTAGGAAGCTCTTTTGTTGTGGCAAGAAAATGGAAATTGAGAGGATGCTAATGATCTGCTGTATGGTTGCATAAATTATAGCATATGATTGCAATAGAGTACTATTATGTTCTAAGAAATGACCAAGGAAGTGCTTTTACTAAAATATGACAAAATTTATTTGAACTTATGCCAAATAAAGTGAGAACTGAAAGATCATTGTACATACCAACATCAGAATTTTAATGATGACAAAATATGGAAGAATTGGCTACTCTGATACAATAATCCAAAGTAATTCTGAAATACTTACAATGAAAAATATCTATCCACCTCCAGAGAACTAATGAGCAGAATTCAAATCAAAGTTTAATTTTATCACTTTCTTTAGTTTTTCTTCCTTTTAACAAAATATAACATATTGAAATATATGTGTATATTTTCATGATTTCACATACATATTTGATATCATATAGGATGACTTCTCAGTGCACATAGAGAGGTGTGGGAGGGAGGAAGAGATTTTGGTATTCAAAATTTGAAAAAAAAGAATATTAAATAAAAAATTTTAAAGGAAAAATTTTTTAAATGACTCTCATTTATTTAATGTACTTCTTTTTTGAAATCTTCCCCTTCTATCTTAGAGTCAATACTGTGTAATGGTTCTAAGACAGAAGATGTTTAAGGGCTAGGCAAAGGGGATTAAATGGCTTGCCCAGGCTCACACAGATAGGAAGTATCTAAGGCCACATTTGAATACATGATTCCTATTTCGAGGCCTGACTTTTAATACTCTGAACCATCTCTTAAACATTTATTTTCGGAAAAAAAAATCATGATTAAGCTTAGGTTTGCAGAGTTCATTTGCTTTCAGAATATGTTGTTCTATTTTATTCTGTACCTTAAAGTTTGTAAGGATAGGGGATTTCCATTCTTTTATGTGAAGACCTTTTCCTGGTGACTTGCAAATTGCTTATTTGTCATTCAAATTGCCAATTTTAAGCATTAAGTATTTTGGATTTTGCAACAAAACTTTTGTTTTGACTTTGCTTTCTTGTGTTTTCTGGGGACATGATGCATGGATTCTTTTAAATGTCAGCTCCATTTATTTATTTGTTTGTTTGTTTGGTAAATTATTTATTTATTTTTGCTTATTTATGTATTTGTTTATTTATTTATGTATTTGTTTGTTTGTTTGTTTGTTTATTTATTTGTTTGTTTGTTTAAGGTATGCTGAGTGATTTGCTTTTATTATTTGCTATGTAGGAATGCTCTTCCTAGCATAATGCTCTTCAGTTGTTTTTTTTTCTAATTTGTTTGCTTTTTAATTCTCCTATGTTCTTCTAGGGGATCTATGCTTCTTTAAAACAAATTTAACAAATTTTAATTTCCCCCAATTAGATGGAACAACAACAAAAAAAAACTTTTAACATTATTTTTTTAAAGTTCCAAATTCTCTCACTTCCTCCCTCCTCTTCACCCAGCCATGAAACAGTAACCAATTTCTTATAGATTTTATATGTGCAATCATATGAAACATTTTTCCATATTGCTCATTTTATGGAAGAGAACTTAAAAAAATAATCATAGCCACCTCCCCAAAAATGAAGAAAGTGAAGTATAGTATGTTTCAGTATGTATTCAGATTCCATCAGTTCTTTCTCTGGTAATAGCATTTTTCATCATGAATCCTTGGATTTTGTCTTGGATCAATTTATTACTGAGAATAATTGTCATTCACAATTATTCATAACATAGTATTACTGTTACTTTATATAGTGTTCTGGTCCTGCCCACTTTACTTTGCATCAGTTCATTTAAAGATATACTGGTTTTCTTAAATTATGCTACTTTTAATTTCATATATCATAGTAGTATTCCATTATAATTAAATGCTACAACTTGTTCAGTCATTCTCCAATTGATGGACTGTGGAGTCATAGAGAGAGTCATAATTAAAAATCCAGACCCCTGTATGACATTGTAGTGAATCAGGCTTGTCTGTAGGAATTCCTAACTTATCGACCTTTAGTTTCCAGACCTCTCTCCCTTATCTGAAAGAATGCCTAAATTCCAGACATCCCCCTATCCTGGCCCCTGCTGCCTACCACTCTATAAAAACCCAGCTCAGCATGGCTCATGGTTCCACATCAGCCTTTTGATGTGAGACCCTTAGCTTAAGCTAAGATAATAAAGTCCCTTTGTATTTTGCATTGCTGTTTTTCAGACTCATTTATAGGGATAAGTCTCTGGGCACTTCATATGGGGGCTCATCTGGGATCCCACAGGAATAATTGAGTTCTGACCAGCAGTGGGACCAATTGGGAATTCCCCTAGGATCCTTGCTGCCAAGGCTTCTTGGGTCCAGTGGGCTCCAATCCATGGCTCTTGCTGAGGACAAAGGAGGAGGTCTTGAAGGTTCATGGTGCAAGGCTTAGTGGCTGGCTAGCCTCTCTGTCCCTGGGGTTTATACAAGGAGAGCCTATAGCCAAACCAGAACCCAGACAGACTCTCTGAAAACGTTCCTGGTAAAGATGAAGGGGGAGAGGAGCTCTGCCAGACACAGGAGTCTTGACATGGGGAGTCCTACAACTTAACCGGCCAGAAACTTATGGGGTTGGAGTTCCCACTGTAAGAGATTTTGCCTGGGGTTCGAGTCACCAAGATTTAAGAGGAACTTGCAGAGGTTGGAAGCCCTTGCCTGGGGCTCAAGTCCAAGTTTCGGTGGAATTAGAGGCCCCCAGTAAGTTGAGATAGCACCAGTGAACTCACTGGAAGAGAAGGGAGAAGTCCAGGTAGGGACCCGGCCATGTCACTCTATTTCAGTGGCTTCTTTGGGTTCCAAAGTATATGAATGTATGAGAGAGTACATCCTGTAGATTTATTTTGAGTCTGTGTTGTTTTTGTGTGACTAGCTATAAGATTAAACAAAGGAAGGGGAAAGAGTTTAAAATGCAGCTTCACAAAGGGGAATTTCTTTTGTAGTGGCTGTTCTGCAATCCCCCCACCTACATTTCAAACCTCCTGGACTTTAGCAAAAGAGGCTGTGCCTGCTCTGGCAGCAGACTTGAAATCTGTATAGGAAGGGGGAAGGGGAATTAAAGTTCTTTCCTTAAGAAACACAGTCAGCCTTATGACCAGCTCACCTCCAAACTACCACTGGGAACAGATAGCAATTTTGTGACTGCAAATATTTCTTTTTTAAGAATGGATCCTAAAGCACTGATTTTTTCCTTTTAAAGCATACCTGTCACAATGTTGTATGTTTCTGTTTATTGTTGTCTTTGTCACAGTCTCATCTCTATGTATTCTTAAAAAAGGGAAGTTGGAAGATTGAACTGACCACAGTCAAAAATCCTCAGCAGAGGACAAAAGCAAATATCTGTTCAATGATTTTTCCTCTTTCTTCCTTTGGATAGGCCCCCAAAGGAGTGAAAAAGAGAAAAATTCAGAGCAGAAAAGGGAGGTTTTACTCTACAATTAGAAGCATTTTTCACTTTAGATTTGATTTTAAGGGTTGAGGGTTGCTAATGATTTTTAATGTGGTACAATGTAATTGTATTTATTGTGGTAACTGTCAGTTAAATGTGAAATATTAATCAGTTTTTATTGAGCACAAAAACTCATGGTTAGAAGTTTGTTAAGCCTTGGTCTCAGTGAATTTGAAATAGCCTATCTGACAAAGAGAGGGAATGTTTGTTCTATAAGGACAGAAACTGTACTTTCTACTTTGTAGATGTAAAAGTCATTCAGAAAAAGTTGTAATGTTATTGAGAACATATTCTAGAATTTAAACTTGGGATTTTTCAAATGAGATGTTCTTTTAATGTATGTGCTATTAGAATTAGCAACATGTAATCATATGACACGCAAAAAGTTTTTTTAAGTAGTTAATCTGTGCATGGGTTTTAATAATACAGGTACTAAGAATTTGGTATTTTGCAAAAGATGGAATTTCTAAACAAAATTGTATTTGACTAGAATTGTAGGAATTGTTTTTAAAATGTGTACAATGTATAAAAAAGAATTTGATTACTAGAGATTAACATGTATTTAGACTCATATTGCTAGAAAGTAAAGATGAATGAATACAAAATATGTCTGCATTTAGGCTATAAAGAGAATTAAGTTTTCCACCTGAATAGGTTAAGGATATATGATATGCAAACTGTATGAAATTAACAAGGAAAATTTGATCAGCCCAGGAATCTAATAGGGGGATTACATGCAATTAAATATAGTACCTTTCCTCTTTTTGCAATAATGGTAAAGGAGGAGAAGCCAGAAGAAGTAAGAGTAATGGATAAAGAAATAATAAGTGTGAATTCTAGTACTAAATAGATACAACAAATGGTGGTAAATCAGAATAATATTGATGGAACTTAATCAGTTATGTAGCAATTTTTTGAGGTAAAAGGAAACTAAATGGGAGGTTCTATTCTGTTTTAAACAAAGGTTGAAAGGAATAAGAGTAAATGCTTTGAAATTCAGTTGTTTACATACTGAAAGCTTACTAAAGGATTTAAAGTTATTTGGAAGTTGTGGAGTTCAAACTAAAATTTGTAGAGAATATTATGAAAGCTTTTGATACATGCAGAATTTTAAATTGTGGTGATCTCACTTGTGAAAGAGAGATAAGAGGCAAGGCTATTAAGTCATAAAAACCTTAACTAAGCCAAGCAGCCTTAAGATAGCTTAACAGCTATCTATTAATAGCTATCTAATAGCTCACAAGCTATTAAGCCCTTCCTTGCACACTGGAAGGAGAAAAAAAATACTTATAATTGTTCCACATTGATACTTAGGAACTGATATAGCAACACAGTACATGAGTGAGATCTTAGTTTGAAGATGTGTATATTTTAATTGTATATTTCAGAGGTTTTAAGTAGATGTTCAAGCAAGCAAAAGTTGATAGAAATGTCATGGGTATCTTGTAAAACAGGTGTTTTTTTAGCAGTACAGTCTTAAGAAGACTACTTTCCATCCTTATCTATCTTTCCATCACAAGAGATTTTATAAAATAGGTTTAAGTGTTTGAATTGATCAAAAATGTTTTTTTTTGGTTTAAAATGTTCATAAATGGTTTTTCATCTCACTGTATTAAAGTTGACTAACTTTATTATTAAATTTGACGTCCTGGTCTTGAAAATAGATAAGCAGCCTGCTTCTCAAAAGGCTTGCTTTAAGGTTTACAGTGCTTAAAAGGTTTCAAATCTTGTAATTGGAAATAGACCCTGTAATACTACGTGCTTTATGATATTCATTTTTATGACTTTTATGTAAATTGTTGCTAAAGCATGTGCTTTAAGTGTTGTTTGAATGTAAGCAAAAGCTCATTGTAAATCTGACTGTACCATAGATTTTGTTCAATCCTCAGTGGTTACCTCAGTTTACCAATTGGTGCTATGAACTGAAACTTATAATTGATGAGCACTATGCTAAAGGTACAGTGTCTCAATTCTTGGGAGTTATTGATTAGCATTTAAAGGGATACCAAATAGCATGTTTATTTTTATGATGGTAACACAGGTAAAGAAAGTGAAGAGGTATGTTGTGTTGGAATACAGAAGAAAGAGGGACTTGATATAATATCTTGAGTATGCACATTTGTGATGGGTGAAAGGAAGTTGTATTCTGCTTTTTAAGCAGGGGGTTTTAAGGGGAAAAGAGAGAGGGAGAAGGAGAGAGAATGAGAGATGAAAGAGAATAGATAGATATTCTACTCCTATAATTGGATTCTTGACCTAGGGATAATTTCTGAAATTGATGTATGTGGTGTTGGAAAAAATCACAAAAGATTCTGGAATTTCTCTGGAAAGTTATTCTGAGGAGATTCCTGTATGGCCTTATCTTAGTCCTTCTGACAGCCCAGGTCCAGGAGATGATACAGTCCTGATTTATATTTACTATGGAGCTACTCAATCCAGTACTCCTTTTCCTTAATTCAGGTTTTCTGACTTGTTAATTATTGCCAAAATATGTAAGAATAAGAGAGTTATTTGCTTGGTAGGGATGTGAAAGTCTTATTTGAGGGTATGGAAATTGTTTCCAGACTGCTGCTTAGCAGAATTTCTCTGAACTGTAATGGGTAAGACTTGTCTTTTAAGGAAGGAGAAGGCTTCTGGATCCAATGGTGATGTACTATGCAAAAGACAGAGAATGTTCTGTGA
>NW_025351092.1:0-6151 GCF_016433145.1 Gracilinanus agilis
ACCCAAGCTTTACCACAGAGCTGTGACATAGGAAGATCTTGACCAGGGGAAGTAATGTTGTGAGAGCCTGCAGAAAGGATTTTCTTATACCCTCTTTGACCTCGAACATTTCTGGAGTTTTAGGGTGTCTAGGGGAAACCTGTACCCCCTAGCAGTAAGCCTGCACCCCCTATCACAAATAGCATCTGGTCCTGCAAGAATCACGTCAATAGTGCTAAAGTTCAGAATGAGCTGAGGCAGACATGGAAAGCTAAGGGCAAAAATGGGGAAGGAGGTGGATTTGGTGAAGAAAAAAAAAATCAAAGAGGAGATAGGATGACTGTTCAGAATAGATGGGACGACAATAATGGATGCTGGAGAGAAGGCAGAACTTTTCATACTAGAACTTTGGGCTGAATTTAAGCCAACAAAGGAGAAAATATAAAATCATACACTTAATGTAGACCAGCTTCATTAAGGAAAGTTGAAGGTGATGTGAATAGATAACAATTAGATTAAAAAATAAATTTAGGAATTTCAATACACCATAAATTGCTAGGTAAATTGACTCCAAATGGAAGGGCTGAGATCAACAACCCACTAGAAAATTAATCAAAAAAGTTTGGGTTTGAAGAAGCTGCCCTCCTGAAAGCAGGAACAGGGAGAAACATATGTAGAAACTAGGGGAAAGAGAGGTTTGTTGTTGTTGTTTTTTCTATCCGCCACCCTACTTTCTAAGGTCTTGAAGCAAAAGCTAGATTTTTGACCCATTTGCCAAAGTTGGCATATAAATTGGCAGCTGAGATCACTGAGTAGAAAGATTTAGATGGGGCAAGAGGTGTGATGAGTACAGAGCCAGTTAAGAAACCTGTTTTATAGATTTCCCACCCACCAATCCACTCAAATGGGGGAAGAGATGGGTATACCGAAGTCTAGGAATAACTAGCTCACAGTAGAGGTTGGGAAAGCTGAGTCCTGCCTACCCCCTGACTTTCTTCCCTCAGATTGTGTTCGTCCCTTTGATCTCAGAGAAGATCAAACGGACCCCACTAATCAATGGTTTCAGGTTTTGTTTCTCAAAGCCCCCTAGATGCCTTTAAACAAAGCCCTGAATCCAGTTATTTGACCTGCTAGGAAACTTTCTCCAGCCAAGTCTGTGGCTCCTAGCTTCTAGACAGCCCTTTGCTCTCTGGTCCTTATTTTTATAGGTTAAATTGATTTGATTTTAAAATGTTTATAAATTGGATGGGACAGGGTTTGGTAGCCAATGCTATATGCCTTCCTTTGTCTGAAATCCTGTGTGTGCCTTATCAGGTGTAGGTGAGTTAGGGAGCTGTGTTGGGAGTGGAGGGTACATGCACTCCCCCCACCCCACAGTTTTCAAGCAGGTGCAGTGTGGTCTTAGGAGAGATCGTTGGATCTGGAGTCAGAATTCACTACCTGTTGGGTCTTGCCAAGGCATTTACTCTTTCTTATTTCTGTAAAATGAGGAAGTTGGATTTGAACATCTCTAAAATCCCTTCCAACTCTAAAATATGATGATTCTTTGAGCCTGTGTGGAGGATCACAAAGCCAGGACAAGGGCAATTTGTTCTTTGCTTCAGGATACCAATAAGCAGGGGGTCTCACTTCCTACAGGACTTTCAAGCTCAGGTTCTGTTGCTAGAGTATTCTTCTCTTCAGCTCCCCATTCCCATGGCTCCCTGCCTGTTGCCATCTTTGAAGAGAGAGGGGGAGGTTACAGGATAGGGACAATCCATCACTTCATAAGGGCAGCAGTTAGACTCTGTGGGTAAGTTGTCATCCCATGGTTCATCACACTTCATAAGGGAAATAGAGGGGGGCACCTCCTTTCTTAGCATGACTATACCTCTGGGGGGTATACTTTTCTTTGCCCCTGTGCTCCAAACCAAACAAATTGAGTTTATCCAAGTGCAAGAGTTTTCTATTTGTACCTCCAATCTTACCTGTTTAATAGATTTCTTTCCCAGGGCTAGCTAATCAGAGAAGTATTATGAGACTGGGGAGACAGGTCTGTCCAAGATGGGGGGAGTCAGGCCCAGTCTGATAGCTCTGGGGGGAATCAGGGAGCCCACAAAGAAGGGGGAGCTAGGATGGGGGAAGGGCTTTGAAAGCCCAGGTGACTAGACAGGACTTAGCTTCCTGGGGAGGTCAGTGAGCTTTGAACAGTCAGAGCCCAGTTGGTGGTCAGCTCTGCTCCAGGGTATCAGCTTTTGTTTTTTTCCTTTGATCCTTTGTCTTTTAAGTATGCCTGGAAGATCTTCCTTACCCAAGCTGGAAGAGCCAGATAAACCTCCTCAGGGAAAAGGGAAAAACAGCACCCCACTCCACTAAACTGAAAAATAAAATAAAATCCCTTTGGGGAGAAAGACTTTTGGGGACTCATCCTTTATTGGTTATCCAACATCATCAGTAGCCAAAAAAATTGTTTTATAATAATAAGTAGTGTTCTTTTAGAACTTTAAGGTTTACAAAGTGTTTTCCATAAATTATCTCATTTGGTCCTTACACTCACCCTGTGAGAGATGCTATATTTCCTTATAAAAGGGGAAACTGAGGCTGACAGAGGTGCCTTGGTTCACAGAACTAGCAAGTGAGATAGGATTTGAACTCAGATCTTGCTGACTCCAAGTCCAGAGCTTTATCCACTCTTCAAGTTAAATGCCTCCATTATTTTAAAAATGTAACAGTCTCCATTATTGAAAACGTCCCTTTTGTGGTTCCATATCCCAGTCTACTCTGGGTCTTTATTTTTCTACAAACCAATTTTTTTTTTTAATTCTGGACATTTCCAAAGGAAAGTGTATTTGGACTGTGAGTCAGAGGACTCGCTTTCAATCCCAGCTGCTATTTACCATTTTAGGGACTTCTATTGTGAAACAGATCACTTCCTTTCCCTAGGTATCAGTTTCCTTATGTGTACAATGAAATGGTTTATGACCGGAATTGGTGTCCATCACACACCCCATCAGTGGTTTTGTTTAAATGTTTTACCTCCCTCCTCACATTAAAACAGGAGATATCAATAAAACTTACCTTAAAAAACAAAATGAAATAAAGGGCTTGTACTAGATGTACAAAATTTTGTCCAGCTCTAAAGCCTAAGACCTAGCCTTGAATAATGAATATATATACATATATGTGTATATATATATATGCATATATATATATATCTTTGTTTCTCTGGGTCTCAGTTTACTCATTTGCAAAAAATTGGTATGGACTAGATGATCCCAAAGGTTTCTCCCAATTTTATAACTCGTTATCTACTTAGCAGTCTTCTTTACCCCCTTATAATTCTGTTTCTCGAACCCAGAATAATGGGAGGCAAAAGCAAGATACCTAATGGATTGTGGGGGAAAACATAAACTATTGGAAGACCCACAAGAATTTGGAACTTTTCTCTAGGACATCATTCAGGTTGGGGAAGGCAGTGAGTTCCTGAGTTCAAATCAGGATTCTGATATCACTACTGCATGACCCTAGACAAGTCACTTAACCTTGTTTGCCTCAGTTTCCTCAACAGTAAAATGAGCTGGAGAAGGAAATGGCAAACCATTCCAGTATCTTTGCCAAGGAAGCCCAAAATGGAGTCATGAAGAAGCAGACATAACTGAAATGACTGAACAACAAAATTATCCTCATTTTCAGATGAGGAACCGGGCTGAGAGAATTTGTCATTGTCATCTACTTTCAGAGAAAAAGAACTGAGTCCGAATCCAGATCAAAGCAAACTTTTTTTTTCACTTTCTTTATTTTTTTCTACTTGAGTTTCCTTAGACAAAAGAATTCATATGAGAAAATGTTTTACATGATTACAATGGGAAAATCTATATGAGATTGCTTATCATGTCAAGAGGAATAGAGGGTTGGGAGAAGAGGGAGAGAACTGGAAACTCAATATTCTTTGAAAAATGTTGGAAACTGTTTTTTACATGTAATTGGAGGAAAATAAGATAAAAGTTTTAAAGTAGTTAGGTAAAAGAAAAATAATTAACAGAACTTTCTTAAGTGCTTGCCATAGGCAAGACTTGGTGTTAGGGGCACTAAAGAACAATTCCTGCTCTCGAGGGCTTTATATCTCATTGAAATTTAACATTTCTTCATCTGTAAAATGGGTCTAAGTAATCCTGCCACAAGACAATAATTGTGTAAAATGCTTCTGTAACAGTCAAGTCCTATGTAGAAATATTTATTACATGGCTTGGAATCTTCTGGCTGTGCCTTGGCTTAGCCCCAAGCCCAAGCAGACCCTTGACTGCTTGTTTGAGTCACTGTGAGCTGTTGAAGAGTCCCTGGCTTTAGTCTTTCCACATCCTCTCAAGTCCCATCTGCCCACAGGCTTGCTCCCCCAGCCCCATTCCTGCAAGGCAGCTCCTAGCAGGCCCTTTTCGCTTCCCCTGCAAATCCCCGATAAAACCCCTCAAATGAAAACAGGTACTTTTCATTTTGCTCCCATAAACAGACACTTTCAAAATATTTAGACATCTGTATATAATGCCGTTAAACTGCTTGTTCTGAAGCATAAATAGGTATTTCCGTGTTTGAGTTAGTGTCTGAGATGTTTCTCATTTAAGGAGAAAACGTAAAAAATAATTGGAATAACGAGAGCTTGGAACAATGCTTACACAGCACGTCAGCCTCTTTTATTGTGTCTTAAAGCAAACGCCAAGCTTGAAACATTCCTTCCCTTTCCTATAGAGCCAGGCGGCCAGCCTTTTCATCTTAACCCTTAATGCTCTCCTTTAGCCTCCTGGACCATGGGCATTGGGCAACAGCAAGGCACGTGCTTGGGGCACTTTCAGGAAACCCATTGGTTTTATTTTTTAGGAAATCCCTCATGGGTTAAGATCCTCTCGTGAAGAAATCAAAATGGTTATTGTTTGTTTTACAAATAAAAATGGTACTTGGGTGAGTATTCCTTGCTTTGGCACCCTGTATAGAAAGAAAAGGAGTCTTTGTCTTAGAGGACACCGACATTCCATGAGCTCTTACTTACTACCAAGGGTTGGTTAGGGCATCTGGCTGGAGCTAAGTGGCAATAACAACATGGTGGTGGGTAATTACCCTCCCTATGTAAGCTGGTAACAATCTTCCCAACTTAGTTGATGAAGAGCATGCACTAGAGTAGAAAGAGTTTTGGACTTGGGAATCAGGAAGACCCATTAGGGGACCTCTATGATCCCCAGTTTTTCTTTTTGTAAAAGAAATAGTGCTAATCCCACGCCCAGTCCATGCAACACTTCATATCCCTGTTTGGGGTTTTCTTGGTAGAAATACTGGAGTGCTTTGCCATTTCCTTCTCTAGCTCATTTTGCAGATAAGGAAACAGACAAATGAGATTAAATGACTTATCCAGGGTCATATGGCAAGTAAATGTCTGAGGCTAGATTTGGACCCAAGAAAATACCTTTTTTGACTCCAAGTCCAGCACTCTACCCACTGTATCACCTAGCTGCCTCAGTAATAATAGCTGGTGATTATAGGGCACTCTATTCACTATTTATTCCTTTCACTCTGTGTTGGCTCCCTGATCGCTATAGCTAAAATTCTCACCTCATAAGGTGTTATAAGACTTGTATAGGAAAATTTATGCAGAGCACTTTGCAAACTAAATTGCTATATTAACGCCAGTTAATAAGATAGTGAAGAGTCATGGATTTTGAGTCAGAGGATTTGGGTTCTAATCCTAGCTCTATGATTTACTCATAGGACCTTAATCTCTCTGAGTCTGAATTTACTTCTCTGTAAAATGAGGGGTTTGGACTGGATGATCCCTAAGATCTAGCTTTAATAGGCATTCCATGGCCATTAGAGAATCCTGGGAAGAGACAGAACTTAGCATTCAGAGACTGTGGGACAATATTTCATACTCATATGATTATGAGGAAACCATCTCTCCAAGCCTCAGATTCCTTATCATCTATAAAACAAGGGTACTTAGATTTGATTTCCTCATAGAGTCATCATGAGGATCAGATGAGGCAATGGATAGAGAAGCGTTTTATAAACAGGATATTCTTTAGATGTTTTGAGGGGTTATCATCACTGAACAATCTATATCACTAAGTTCTCCTTGAGCACTTGTTCTGTGTCAAGCTTTGCTTTGAGGTCTTCTGGGAAGGAGAAGGAAGGAAGGAAGGAAGGAAAG
>NW_025351093.1:0-2149 GCF_016433145.1 Gracilinanus agilis
TCAATCTGAGTTATGCATGTATTATCATGCATAACACATTGGAAATTGATCTTAACAGGACATTGTTGTTTAGAAGATTCCTTGTCCTGTTCTTCTGAGTTATCCATAAGGGATCACAAATGTCTCAAAAGAAGGTAGTGAGGACTTGGTTGAACAGTATGATGCTGAAAAGAGGGCACCTCTTCAAGAATCTGGGAACCTGGGCCTTTGTGACCTTGGGCAAGACGTTATCATTCTCTGGGCCTCTGTTTCCCTATCTGTAAAAAGCAGCCCCTCCCAGCTCTCTATCTCTGTTCCTGACAGGTAATGGAGACCCAAACAAGGGGCATAGTCTCTTTGTTCAGAGTAACACTGACAAATCTCTTTTTCAGAGCCAAACTTCATTACTATGGCAACAGGGGGCCTTCAAAATGCGTAGGAAGCATACTTATTTCCAAGTACTTTATTTTGAGACCCAATTAAGCAAGGAAGACTGTAAGCTCTGAGTTGTACCGGGAAACATGTTTTATGGTCTGCAAGTCTATCTTGGGTGCTATTTATAGCACTTTAATCGTTGTTGCCAAATGAGGTCTGATGCATGTCCTGTGGCTGCATATTTTCATCACAGGAGTTTTCTCCTTGGCCTTGTAATTTTTTTTTTCTTTATTTGAACTTGGATAACTGTAATCATATCATCGTTTTAACTCCCTTGAGGGTGAAACGCTGTTCTTTGGGTTTAGTGGGCTATTAGCAGACCACCTAGCTTTTAAATTCCCTGATATAAATAGTCCTTTTACAAACCTGAATCTTGAAAGTAATTCTGCCTCCTCTGCCTTCACCTGATAGACTCCTAGATAACCTGGCAGTCGGATGCTTCCTTGGGGAGTCTGGCGAGGGCTCTCTCGAATCTCACTTCAGGAGCTGACTCTGGAAGCATCCAAGGTTGTTCTCTGGGCATTTCCATGCCTCGAGGGATGAAACCTCCTCTTTAGTTTCAAGGCAGCTCCTAGAAAGCAAGAAGAGGCAGAAGAGTGCTACTTTGTAGTCAAAGGATGGAGGTGCAAATCCGGATGCGTGTGAATTTGGGAAGCAATAGATTGCAGAAGTAAGAACACTATTTCTAAATTCAAAGGAGATGGGTTCAACAAATCCTGCCTCTGATGAAGACTCCCTTGGACAGGGTGCTTTAAATCCTGGCTGGGGCTTACTTTCTTCATATGTAAAATTGTAGGATATGGGCTAGATAAGCTCTGTTGATCATGAGGCAGCTAGGTGGTTTAGTGGATAGAGTGGTGGACCTGAGTTCACATCTAGACCCCTCCACTTAGCTAATTGTGTGACCCTGAGCAAGTCACTTACCTCCTTTTTGCCTTAGTTTCCTTATCTATAAAATGGAGATGATAATAATAGCAACTGCCTCCCAGGGATGTTATGGATCAAGTGGGATGTAGTTGTAAAGCTCTTAGCACAGTGCCTGGCACATGATAAGTGTTATATAAATATAGAAAATAAGTGTTATATAAATGTTAGCTATTATTATTATTGTTTAACCTCTCTGAATTGCAGATCATCTATAAAATAAGACATTGGACTACATGACCTCCAGGAGCTCTTTCTAACACTTGAGTCTATGAGCCTATGTTTTCTCCATTTCCTAATAGCTCCAGGAATATTCATTTGGCAAAAACATTAATCTCACACCTGAACTACTTCAATGGCCCCCCGACTGGTATGCCCAGCTCCAGTCTCTGCCTCACTAAGCAATTCTATATAATCCAGCCAGACCAAGCTTTACATTCCATATTTCCTAAAAATGTTTTCATCATGTTGTTATCTACTCCTCAGCTTTATATTTAAGAACTTTACCCTTGCATATTCAAGCATATCTACAAATATTCCCAAGTAACTTAGCATTTATTATAATGCTATTTTTTTATTATGGGGCAATTAGATGCACAGTGGTTAAAGGGTCCAGCCTAGAGAAAGAAAGACTAGTCTTCCTGAGTTCAAACCTGGCCCTCAGACACTTGCTGGCTGTGTGACCCTGGGCAAGTCACTTAGCCCCAGTTGCCTAGCCCTTAACACTCTTCTGCCTTGGAACTCATGATTAGTATTGAGTCTAAGACAGAAGGTAAGGATTTTTATATTTATTTTATATATATTATAGATT
>NW_025351094.1:0-7751 GCF_016433145.1 Gracilinanus agilis
ATATATATATATATATATATATATATATATATATGTGTTTATGTACCAATAGTTAGACTGGGCAAACGAAAGCTTACTCAACAATAATCTTCAATGGGAAGCATGGTATTAAAAAGAACAGAGATTATGACCAATAGAGAAATTTGAATAGATATTACAAGTTTCACAATCTGAAGAAATATTTTAGAGAAAATTGAAAGAATGTATGTGTATGGCTAAAAATGGGTGTAAAAGGTCCTGTTTAGAATGGAGAACAGAGAAAAATTATAATGTTAACAATATCTATTATGTATATTTTTGTATAGTATTAAAAAGGTTTACAAAGGACATTATGATGCCTGTCTCCTTTGAGAAGTGGGATTCAGAAATGAAGAATGAAAATATTTCACAGTTATTGTATAAGTCTTCAATAAGAATATTGAAGTTATAATGTAGTGATTAATTTAAGCACAAGGTTGAGAATCTGATCAGGATTTTCTCCATATAACACTTAATATTTGTGGTGCAAAGATGCTATCAGTAAACCTTTGTTGTAGATCAAAAGTAAAGCATTTAGCAAAGTGAGGTTGTGTACTTTTCTCTCATTCTTTCTTCACACAGCTTTATTTTTCATCTTAGGTAAATAAATTTTCACTTAAAATCTGGAATGATTGTCAGGTTCTATTAATAGTATAAAGGGCTTGGCAGTATCCCATCAGTTGTGTTTGTTCTTCATGCACAATCTCATGCTAGTCTTTGTACTTCCTTTATACTGTCTCCTTCTATAGCCAGCTTATCTACTTTCATTGTAGAATGTCCTTTTGGCCACATTATCTTAGAGGTATAGTAGGATTTTAAATGCCCCATTTCCTCTTGTTCACATCTATTTAATGTTATACTTCCATGTTTCTTTCCATGGTATTCAGGAAGTTTGCTAATATATATTTTGAATTAGTTATAACTATTTTGAATGTGCTCTATAATTGAGTCATGTTGTAATAATTTTATATTCATAAACATATATATATATATGTTTATGAACATATATGTATTCAATACTGTTTATTGCTAAGTTTGGGATAGGTACAATGACTTCCCAAAATATCTGAAATTGTCCAATCTTTCTAAAGATCCCTCCTTTGTGCCTTTCCTCTTACTTTTTAGTTCTTTTTCTA
The DNA here is from genome assembly GCF_016433145.1 of Gracilinanus agilis. NCBI lineage: Eukaryota > Metazoa > Chordata > Mammalia > Didelphimorphia > Didelphidae > Gracilinanus > Gracilinanus agilis. Next base: position 1,155 of record NW_025351094.1, read on the forward strand.
TCCACCTTTCCAAAATCCCTTCTTTATCACCCAATTATCCCCTTCTCTTTCTTCTTACAAATTCAATTCTAAAAATCTCTCTCCCTTATCTTATCCCTTATATTAAAAATCTCTCCCTTATCCTAACAGTCTCTCCATTATCCCTTTACCTTACACTCATATTTCTTGGTGTATACTCCCCGCTAGGTATCCCTTTCTTTTCTTATCCCATTGCTATTTTTTTAATCTACCCTTTCTTCTCTTATTCTTCCCGTGCTTTAAGGGGACTCAGTCCTTCTGTTATCCTTTCTGTTTTTCCTCCTATTTCTCTGTAAATTAAGAAGACTTTTACTTTTCTAGTTTCATAGGTTGTCCCCTCTTTAACCTAGATCTGATGAGGGCAGGGTACTAGAACTATTAGTCCTCTACCCCTTTCTCCCTTTCTCTGTGGCAATTCTTCCACTCGGTCCTTTTTTGTATAAAATAATCATAACATATCCTGATCTATTTTGTACTGTATTCAGCTTATCCTGCAGTCTTCCATCTATATATGACCTTTTAAAGTACATAGATAATAATTTCATTCTTAAGGGTTATATATGATATTTTCCCATATAACAATTAATCAGTTCAACATTTTGGGTCCCTTATAATTGGTCTTTCATGTTTACATTTGTATTGATAAAAAATTCTGCAGAATTTTCTGTTTATTGAAATGCCTGTGGTTCTACCTACTACAATGGTTCATGTATGAGATGGTTATCTACTTTCTGCTTCTGACTGTGAACAAAGCATTGGAGTGCAGGAATGCAGGGTATTTTAAATCACTCTCAAAGGAACTTAGTCAACTTCCTGATAGATATACACTAAAAACTGGACAATAAAATATTAAATAAGATTTTGGTTGTGTGCATTGAAGTATTTACTCAATTGTCATTTTCAAGAAATTTAAGGAGTTCTGAAACAAATTAGTGTCTTTAATTCTCAAATGGATTAATCATCTTATAAATTTGGATGTTTGCTCAAACTCTATAGATTGTAACCCATTTGTGCTTATTCATACTTGCACAGTTCTTGTACATGCCATACAATAAAATCACAGATGGAGAGGTTCATCCAATGTGCTGGAAGCCTTCCTCAGTTTCTCCTGGGATTGAAAAAACTAATTATATTAAGAAAGATCATAATAATTCACATTAACAGCCATCTCATTTTCAGCTATTAAAATATAACAATAAATTCAGAAATCATTATTCTTTGTTTAAATCTCATACTCTCCAAAATAACATTTTCATTTATCTTTTTAGGAGATTAAATTTTTGTGTTTTACATGATTCCCTTGATATAAATGAATATATCAAATATTAAATATTTACTGTACATTCAGCAATTGGCTCAATATTTGGGGAAGGTTAGGGTTCAGAGAACTCCTGTGTTTTCTGCCAAGGAGTAGTAATAGCAAAGGATATAAAGATAATGTGAATAAAATTATGTTATAAACTGTGATGGTGCAGGTTATGCAATATAGTATAAGAAATTTATATTCAACACTTCTCATGTGCAAAGTTCTGCTATGGACACTGGTTACTACTTTAATAGAAACTATGGGAAAGTTTAAAAGGCAGTCAAATTAAAATCTGATTGTTAATTTGTTGGCTTTAGTTTGACTTGTCACATGTAAAGCAGTTATTTAGGGGACACTTAGCAGTGTAAATAAAGTAGGAAATATACATATATATGTATACATATACATATATATGTATACATACACACACACACACATATATATATATATATAATTTGCTTCTATAGATAATTCAGTATAATGAAATACAAAAATCAGGAAAAGGTTCACTAAGAAAATGGAAGTGATTTGCACCTTGATGGATAGATATAGATCTGGATTTAAATAGATAACAACAAGGTGCCTTGACCACAGAACCAGCTTGTGAGTTTTCTACTCCCTCCTTAGAGTGTTCTGATACTGGTATATTCTTGAGTCTATGAGGAAATTGTCCCAATTGAAGTAGAGAGGACCTGTTGTAGAATGAGAAATAAAGATGACTAAGACGGAGCCAGATTATTGCATAACTTTAAAAGCCAGACGGAGAAGCTTCTATTTGATAGAGTAGGCTGTTATTATAGTTTCTTAAGCTGGGGAATGGCAGTGAAGACAATGAATATAGGAAAAGTAATCTGGTTGTAGAATGAAGTCTCTATTAAAGGTGAGGCAAAAAAAATAGGAGTGGGGAGTCAACTTGGAGGCTGTTAATGTGTCCAAATATAGAAGACTGTATTTTCACATGTTTGGTTTTAAAAATATGGTTATGGTTGCAATAGGGAATGAAACAGAAGAAAGAGACAATATGGCTCTGAGTTTTTGGCCTGGGAGAATAAAAGAAAAGTCATTTTACTAGCAGAAATAGAAGAGTTGGGAAAGGGGACTGATTTGGAGAGAAAGTCTAATTCATTTTTGAACATGATACAGTAAAAAGAGTTTTGTCACTGTTAGAATTTCTTTTCTCTAGTTCCAGCTCCTCTATCATTAACTATGTAATTTATGGCAATTAATATTTTTGGGATTTAATTTCTTTACTAGAAACAAAAAAATAGCACTGGGTGATTTCTAATGTGTCTTCCATCTAAAAATGCAAATTTTATGTTTCTATTAATTTTAAGTGATATCATGATATTCAAGTGGAAATATTTCATAAGGAGCTGGAAATAATGGAACCAGTACATAGTTCAAGACTAGAAATTATGGCTTTAGAAATGAATTTTCTCTGGAATTAAGTTGTAGTTGCTACCACCAGAGTGGCTGAGCTCTGTTAAGCATAAAAGAGGAAGGCATTAGACCAAGGAAATATCTTTTGCTTAATCAGTAGTTTTAAGATATCTAGCTTAACTTGAACCCTTAATAATGGAGTATTAAGATTAAGTTTTCCATGGGTAGAAAAAACTATTTCAGCCTACGGTGTTGACAACCTCTCTAAAATAATATATTGATCTACTTTTCTATATTAAGAAGTGCAACTTTCTTTTTCCCCCTTTTAAAAAAAGTTCAGGTTTTGAAGTTTCTTGGGTGTACTGACTTCAGGGGAAGAGCCTGGAACAAAATATTTATCTACCCAAAGCAAAGTTTGAAAGTTATACCCTTCTCTCCTCTATACATTTCTATTGCTCATCAAGATGCTATGCTTACTCTTATACACGCAATATGACATATCAAAAAATAAATGCCTGTAAATACTAGCTAGGAGACTATAACAACATGTTACAAAGATAATACAGTATCCAACTAGGATTTATACCATGAATTCAGAGATGGATTAATATAAGGAAAGCTATCAAAATAATTTATATCAATGACAAAAGTAATAAAAACCATATGATTATATAAATAGATGCAGGAAAAGCCTTTGATAAAATACAACATTTATTACCATTAAAAACACTGGAAAACATAGGTATGAATGGGTTTTTTTCTTTAAATGATATGAAGAATCTACCTAAACCACCTGCAATTATTATTTTGAATAGGGAGGAGTTAGAAGCTTTTCAATATGATCAAAAGTGAAATAAGAATGCCCATTATCATCAATATTATTTAACATAGCATTAGAAATACTAGTAATAGAAAAATGAGAAAAAAAGAAATTGAAGAAATCAAAATTTGCTAGGTGATAATAAAACTCCCTCTGTTTGCAGATCACATGATGGTATCTGTAGATAATCCTAAAAATTCAACTAGAAATTTGTCAAAATTATCAATAATTTTAGCAAAATAGCAGGCTATAAAATAAATCCATTTAAATTATCGTTATTTTTAATTACTAACAAAGTCCTGTAAGAAGAGATAGAAAAGGATACTTCTTTTTAAAATAACCACAGAAAGAATAAAATACCTGGGGCTTTATCTACCAAAACAAATCAAGGAACTACATAAACATAATTATAAAGCACTTTTTTACACAAATAATGATAGATCTAAATAATTATAGAAATATTAATTATTCATGGATGGGCAGAGTCAACATAATTAAAATGACAATCCTACTTATACTATTTATTCAATCTACATTAATTAAATTATCCAAAAAATATTTTGAAAGGGACATGAATAGGCAGTTTTCACAGGATGAAATCAAAACTTTCAATAAGCACATGAAAATGTTCTAAATCCCTCATGATTAGAGAAATTCCAATTAAAACAACTCCACACCTCATACCTAGCACATTGGCCAATATGACAACAAAGGAAAGTAATAAAAGTTGAAGGGAATGTGGCAAAATTGGGACACTAATATACTTCTGGTGGAGTTGTGAATTGGATTCACAATTTGGAACTATGCACAAAGGGCTTCAAATTAATGCCTACCCTTTGACTGAAAAAGAAAATACTGGGTTTAGGGGAATAATTAGATGCCAGACAAACTGGGGACACTCCCAACCCTCACAAGGGAAGGACTAACAGGTAAGCACTGGGAAACCAAATGGGAATGTGAGGTTTGGGAATGACATTTGGTCAGCTAACTGACAACCTATCAACCAGGGAAAGCCAGTGAAGTGGGTAACTTCAAGATGTGGGTTCTTAATGGCTTAGAAGAGACAGGAAGTACAAACAAACTGGGTTTATTGATATTAAATGAGGGAAGTGGAAAAGAATGGTTTTCTATACTATGGGATTTAACTAAACTAAGGTCTAAAGGCTAAGCTAAATCTCTAACTAGAATTAGTTAATAAGAATAAGAGAGGGCGAGAGAGGTGGGCTTCTCATTACACTGATCCATGGTGCTCCAAGATGATCAGAGATGTCACAGGAATCAGGAACAAGTCTAAATCACAGCTAGTCAATCCAAAACTGCTCTAAGGAGTAAGGTAGATAAATCTGCTGTCCACCAGCAGATAATCAAGATCTTTCCTCTACCTAGGCCATGTTAGCTGAAGTATCTTCTCAGTGAAATCCAAATCCCACTCTATCAACTCCTTGGATACTTGGCAAAGCTGGACCACACAGTCAAAACCTTCCTTCAGCTTGGCTAAACCACCCTCTCTTTTCAAACCCCAGCTTCATTCCATTATGGAATATCCATGAAGTCCAAGGTTTCCTCAAGCAATCAGCTATACTCCTCCTCATAACATGACCCAGCCATACCACTGCTGGTTTGTAACCCAGAGATATAATAAGGAAAAAGACTCGTACAAAAATACTTGTAGTTGCACTCTTTGTGGTGGCAAAGAATTGGAAAGTGAGGGGGTATCCATTATTTGGGAAATGGCTGAATAAATTGCGATATATATTGATTATATAACACTACTATGCTGAAAGAAATAAAGAAATGGAGGAATTCCATGTGAACTGGAATGACCTCCAGGAATTGATCCAGAGTGAAAGGAGCAGAATCAGGAGAACATGGTACACAGAGACTGTTACATTATGGCATAATTGAATGTAATGGACTTTTCTTCCAGTAGCAATGCAATTGCCTAGGAAAATCAAGAGGAACTTAGGAGAAAGGACACTATCCACATCGAGCAAAAGAACTGTGGAACCAGAAATGCATTAGAAAAATATGTGATCAACAACATAGTGTGATAGGGATGTGATAGGGTTTTGATGTTAAAGAATTGCTCTACTACAAATATGAAAAAAATGGAAATCATTTTTGAACAATGATACTGCTTGTTGGCTTTGGGAGGGGAGAAGAGAAAGTGGGAAGGGGACCATGAATCATGTAACCATAGAAAAATATTATAAATAAAAATTAAAAATATATTTTGAGTTAGAAAAAATAATAAAATTCATTTGTAAGTACAAAATATTAAGAATATCAAAAGAATTGTTGAAAAATGTAAAGGAAGAAGGTCTATCTTTACCAGATTTGAAATTATATTATTAATCTGTGTTTATTGAAATTATTTGGTGCTAGCTAAGAAATAGAAAGATCAGTGTAGCAGGACAGATAGGAAAGAAACAGGAGTAAAAAATTAGAACAACTTCATATTTGACAAAAGCATAGATCTACAATACTTGGATAAGAAATTACTGTTTAGTGAAAAATTTTGGAGTAGCTGGAAAGTTGATTGGCAGAAATTAGGTATAGACCAGGGGTCGGCAACCTTTTTGGCTGTGAGAGCCATAAACGCCACATTTTTTAAAATGTAATTTCGTGAGAGCTGTACAGTGCTCACAGTGCATGCTTCTGTAACAGCGCCTGAAAAAAAATTTGACTTTATGGCTCCTGCAGAAAGAGCCATATCTGGCCCTCAAAAGAGCCATACATTGTCCCCTGGTATAGACCAATATCTTATACCTTTCACTAAGATAAGAGCAGAATGGCTTCATGATCTAGACATAAAAGGATGTATCATAAGTAAATTAGAACAGGCCACATATAACCTATCAGATTTTAGGATAGGACAGGAATTTATGAGTCACCAAGAAATAGAGAGCATTGTGAGATGTAAAATGCATAATTTTGAGTACATTAAATTGAAAAGTTTTCATACAAATAAAACAAATGTTGCCAAGATTAGAATGAAAACAGAAAAGTAGGGGAAATTTTTTATAGACAAACTCTCAGATAGAGATCTTGTATCTAATATATATATATATAT
>NW_025351095.1:0-7334 GCF_016433145.1 Gracilinanus agilis
GCAGCTCCAATTGGGTTATATTCAGGTGTCTCTTTTTCTAAACTAATAATAACCTGGAAACAGCTACATCTGACACTCAAACTCAGCAGAAAGCTAAAGAATTCAAGGCTCCAAAAAAACAAATCAAAAAAGTGTCAACAGTATAATGATATTTTCTCAACAGTCCAGTACTATTCCAATCATCAATTGTGGGTAGGAAGGAGTCCAGTCACTCATATCTGAAATGAGTCATATTTGCCAATATCTAGTTTGTGAATGAATCACTGAGACACAATAATATAACCCATGAATAAAATAAAAACAAGTCAATAAAGAGTCATCCAAATATGGATGCAGGCCATTTTTAAAAGCTAAATAACATTAGCTCAAAACAAATTAAATGTGGTCAGTGATTCCATGTCACTCAGCTAAAAGCTAGATTTTACCTGACCAATGAGGATTTAGAAATGCTGCTGCCTACATAGCCTGTGTGATTGACCTAAAGGCACTATGGCAAGGATTATGCAAGGTAACAGATTCTTGGTGGATTTTTCAGCGTCTCCTGGCTCTTTGGATTTCAGCTTCCTAATTAGGACTTTGGATTCTGATGAGATTCACTTTTGGATTTGCATTTGCAGTCTGGAGACATTAGGATTAGAATTTAGAATTTAGCGTATTTGTGGCTAGGCAATTTTCTACTTCTTTCCTATATTTCCCACTTTAATATCTCTACCTTGCTGTAAATAAAAGCTGTTTAGTCATTTTGACTGGAGAAGTTAATTATTTTTATAAATGGCAACCACAATAATTTTTTTTAATTCTCATATTTGTCAAAGCCATTTTTAATTATTACAAAAAGAAGAAGAGGCATCAGTTGTAGATAGTTTTGTCAAGGATTATAGCCACAAAAGAGAGGAGAGATAGAGGATGGTAACCAGCAGGGATGGATAAAGAAAGTGAGGAGTTTTTTTTGAGGATGAGGGAGATATAAGAATGTCTGTAGGTAAAACAGAAGCAGCAAGTAGACCAGATGAGGAAAAGAGAGAACAAGGATGCTAGAGAAAACAACCTATTAGAGAAGATGGGATATTATGGACTCACTTGTACATAAAAAGGGGTTTGAATTTTCAAAGAGAAGTACCACCTCTTCATGTGAGAGATATGAAAAGATGGTGGCAGAATATATCTGAGAAATATTGGTTGAGAAGTGGGGAAGAATAAGTGGCCTCAGTTTTTCTTTTTTCATCAAAATATGAGGCAATGTTCTCAACTGAAAGGAGAGGTGGTAGGGAACCACAAAACTCTGAAGGGGGATGGAAATGTTTGGGAAAGCTGCTAAAGTGAACAGCATAGTGAGTCAATTAAGGGATTGCCTTATGCAGCTAGGTGGTACAGTGGAAAGAGTGATGTGTCTGCAATCAGGAAGACTAATCTTGTACTAGCTGTGTGATCCTAGGCAAGTCATTAACCCTGTTTGCCTCAGTTTCTTCATCTGTAAAATAAGCTAGAGAAGGAAATGGCAAACCACTCTAGCATCTTTGCCAAGAAAACCCCAACCAAGTTCACAAAGAGTTAGGTGTGACTAAAACAACTGAACAATAACAAAGGATTGCCTTGCAATAGTCAGAACCCAGCTGAGATTATGTAATATAAATTTGAATCATATCCAGTCAGCATAAATTCATGATTTTCTCCAGTTACATTTAGGAGCACAAAGTGAGCACATAGTAGGAAGGATCTAAGGCTGAAATTTGGCAGAGCAAGATTAGCAACAGAACAAGAGGGCAAGAGAGTCAAGAAAAGAAGACCATCTGAATTTGAACTGATTCACTAACAAGTCAAGATGGGAAATGGAACAGAGTAGAATCAATTCAGGATGCTGGTCTGGGAAAGAACTAAGGAGCAAACGAATTAGAGGTCGTGATGAGGGCAAAGAACTGAGTTAAACATCAATAGATATAAAACATTCCATTTTTCTTTGTGTGTATTATCTCACTTGACCACATAGTAATCCTGTAAAGCAGGTGTTATTATTACTCCCTATACCTGTTTTACAGCTGAGGAAATGGAAACACAGAGGACAAGCAACTTACCAGGGGTCACACAACTAGTAACTTAACAAGATTTAAACCAAGTATTTCCTGATTCCAAATCTAGTGCTCTAGTCACACTATCACACTGTCTTTTGGATAAGGTACAAAGAGACCAAAGTATGACAGTGCTATGGGCTCCCTTGTTCAGGGCAAAATCCTCTCTAAGTGCAACCCCAAATCTCATACTTTGGTTGCTTTGTCATGACTTTGACTCATATTAAGTTTTCAGTTTACTAAAAGACCTAGGTCACTTTCATAAGGGTTGCTAGTCATACTTGCCAAATTTATATCTATAAAGTTGATTTTTTTAACCTAAGTATAGAAATTTACCTGCATTAAATTTCATTTTATCAGTCTGTCCATCTTCGTAGCCTGTCAAGGAAACTCAGTGGATAGAGCTCTGAACCTGGAATCAAAAAGACTTGGATACAAATTTGACCTCAGACACTAACTAACTGTGTCAAGTCACTTTACCTCTGTCTGCCTTAATTTCTTCATCTAGAAAACAAAGATAATAATTGTACCTATCTCCCAGATATGTCATTAGGATAAAATGAGATAATATTTGTAAAGCATTTTCCAAACCTTAAAGTATTATATAAATACTAGCTTGCTATTATTATTGCTATTATTAATAAAATACTTTCTATGTAATACCATATTTTAGTCATCCTTAATTTTGTGTCATAAGCAAATTTGATAACCTGTCTTGACTAGAGAACCTTCATTCAACTTTGAACCTTCATCCAAAATTGAACTACTAATGACTATTGTTTGGGCCAAGCCATTCAATCAGTTTCAAATCTACCTAACTATACTCTTGTCTAGTTTCCTTATTGACTAATGGTGAGCTAGAGGTTAAATATTCAAGGAACACATAAGGAACTTTATCAGCATAAACTAACTCTGCAGCATTATTCCAATTTACCAGTCTGGCAACTCTGTCAAAAAAGCAGATGAATTTAATTGAGCATGACCTGTTTGATAAAGTCATGCTGACTCTCAGTAATTACCCCCTTCCTTTCCTAAAAGTTCACAAACCACCCCTTTTAATAACACTTCCTAGAATTTCATCCCAAAATATGTCAAATTCACTAGCCTAGAGTTTGCAGACTCCACTTTCTTCCCTTTTGTGGGGAGAGGAAGGAATATTTGTCTGAATCAAATTCTATAACAATCTTATTTGCCAAAGTTTTTCAAAGATCACCAACACTGAGTCAACCATTACTTCTGTCAGTTCTTTCAACTTCCTGGAATATAGTTCTTCTGATTCCAGTAACTTGGGCTACTCAAGAACAACCTGATACTCTATTTACTTTCTGTTTATTTACCTTGGTCGTCCCCTATCTATTAACTATTTTGTTCTGCCCTTTTCCATTCCAAGGACCATAATCCTTGAAGGAAAAAACACAGAAGCAAATTAAGTATTGAGTTCTAGTTTCTCTCTGTTTTCTATATTCTGCCCCAGTCATCAGTTCTATCTCTTCCTTTGTCATGAACATTTGTGGCACATTGGATTTTTTAAGTAAGCAATACTACAGGAGAGTTGGGAATTTCATCCATGCCCAGTTTCCTGTCAACAAGAGCAGCCACTGTGTTATGTCTAGGCTCAAGGCTGGTGCATTAGTATAATCAGCAAGTTTTTTAACAAATATTTTACCAATACTGTATTTACCATACTATGCATTTTGAGTAAGTAAAAAATGTTGTTAAATAAAATATATGTTTTCTTTTATATGCAACATAATATCCAAAATTTCAAGGCACCTACATTGAGAACCATTGACTTCTTTGAAAGTCATCTTTTCTCCTAGCATAGCTTTAAAAAAAACACATTTTTGTTTGCAAATATATATTGGAAACTCGGGAAAGAGAAGTAAGAAATACATATATATATATACATATATATATGTATGTATGTATAAATACACACATATATTCATAAATCTCCTACATAGAGATAGTATTTGAATGAAGTTGCCAAGGGAGGTACTTTAGAAAAAAGAAAAGAGTAGAGCTAAGAATCAACCTTAGGGGAACACCAAAATTAGAAAGAAGATATGGCACAAATCCAAAAGAGAAATAAATAGTGATATACAAGTAAAAGAACATCTAGAATATTATATCTCTCTGAACAAGGCAGGAAAATATATCCAGTAGAATGTAATAGCTAATGATAAATGAAAATGAGTCATGGAGGTTGGTTTTTTTTTTTAATATTATTGAATAGGCAATAAGGAGGTCATTAGTGTCCTTTGAGAGGGTATTTTCAAAGGAGTAGTAGGGTGAAAGGCTAGTTGCCAAAAGTTGGAAAGAATAAGTTGTTAGGAAATAAAGGCATCATGGGTAGACAACCTTCACAGCATCTCAGAGTTGGAAGGGAGCTCAGAGATCGTCTAGTCCAGTGATGGTGAACCTTTTAAAGATGGAGTGCTGGGTCCCACCCCCCAGACCAAGTACGGAGAACTCCCTGTCCCCCACCTTTACCACACACAGGGGAGGGAGGAAACACTCTCATTAGGCTAATGGGTGGAGGAGTAAGTGAAGTGAGAAACATCCTCAGTAAGTGCAGAAAGGGGGAGGAGAATTGCTCTGATGCTCCCATTGGGCTGCTAAGGCAGAGGGGTAGATGAATGTGAAAAAATGTTGTCAGACATGGTGGAGATGGGTAAGGGAGCAGCTCCATCTGAGACCCTCTTCCTTTCTAGTAATGAACTCTGGGGGGTGGGGGTTGTTATATTGGAAATTTGGGGGTCCTTGAACTAATTATGAAGTCCCCGATCTAAACTTTCTGTGGACATTTAGGACTCTTTCAAAACTATATTTCCCATGATTCCTCTTACATAATGAGGTAGACAGGAAGTGTGATAATGTAGACAGAGGTATGGCATGGCATTTGGTGGGCAGAGGTATGGCATGGCATTTGAACTAAATCTTAATAGGCATGTGACTTCATTTTTCTAAATGGCTTTCAATAAACCCTTTGAAACCATGGTATTTTTAATTCTGTCCCTCTATATTAATTTTATTTGTTATAGGGTGGCAGTCAAGTGCCCACAGAGAGTAAGCTTTGCATGCCATCTTTGACACCTGTGCCATAGGTTCACCATCACTGATTTAGTCCATCTTGTCCATCTGACCAAGAATTCTTTCTACCATGTCCTTGACAAGCACTCATCCAGCTTTCTCTAAGAGATTTCTAGTGAAAGAATTTCTATCTTCCAAAGCACAAAATAGCAACTACCCCATTTAGAATAATTTTAACTTTTAGGAAGACATTCCTCACATCCAGCTTAAAGTCTTTTTCAAAAAGTTTAGCAGTGATGGGAAAAAAGGATAGGAGCTGGATAAACTGGAAAAAATAATATATAACTTTTTTAAAGATTATGGAAAGATGAACATGTTTATGTGAAGATGAGAAAAAATAGTAGTGAGGAAGTGAAGTTCCATGAAACTGAGGAGAGGAAATGACTGCTGGAGCAAGTCTTGGTGTAGGGAATGGGATCATGGTTAAATGTGGAGGATTAGCTTTAGGGAATAGCATAGTTGTTGAATCTATTTTTGAGGAACATAACATGACTTGTTGCTATAACAGCTAGTGATAGATGTCTAACCAAAGGAAAGCAATTGTACTAGAGAAGCAGAAAAAAAAAAAAAAAGACCAGAATTTCATCTATGGAAACCAGAAAGCATCCTTAAGAAATGTTGAGGGAGGAGTAATTCAAGACCAACCCACTGTAATCCTGTGACCTTGTTAAAGGGCCAGCTCCAAAATACTTGGCCAAGTTTTTGGATACTTGGTGTTCTTCCAAGAGATGAGCAATTTCTAACTCTTTAAATTCACAATTATTCTACTCAGAAGTTCCTGGGGTTTCCTGGAATTTCAATTAAAAATTCAAGCTCCTCTAGCAATAATTCTCAAGTACCACAGCTTTTGCTATATTATTCCCTCCCCCATGTCCCCTCTACACACACACATAATGCATACACATACCATCTCAACTGATAGGCAATTTTCACTACCAGAAAATATGCTTTCATTAGCATTCAAGCAGAATGAGAATGCTTTAGGCACTTATTCGGTATTTACTCAGTTCCCTTTGTGTTCATATTTCTTGTTTCCTCTCATCTATATCCAAGTCCTCTTTCTTAGTAATTACCTAAGAAAAAAGGGACCATAACTAAACAATGACTTCATAGAACTTAACACATAACAATGACATATCAGAGAATAATTTAAGTGGTATGCATGATAAAATAATAATAATAATAATAATAATAATAGCTCCCACATATGAAGTACTCTATAGTTTACAAATTTCTTTCCTCTCAAAATTCCTGTGAGATGTGATAAAAGAAGCATTATCATAGGGACATCTGCGTGACTCAGTGGATTGAGAGTCAGATCCAGAGATGGGAGGTCCTGGGTTTAAATATGACCTCAGACACTTTCTAGCTGTGTGACCCAAGTCACTTAACATCCTTTGCCTAGCCCTTACTGCTCTTCTACCTTGGAACCAATACACAGGATTGATTCTAAGATGGAAGGTAAAGGTTTAAAAAAGAAGAATTATCGTTCCCATTTTATAGATGAAGAAACTAGGGCCTTGGAGGAGTGAAATGACTTTCCCTAAACAAATAAGGGTTTCAGTTAAGACTTACTTAGTTCAACTCCTGACTCAATCCATTATACTACATTGCCTCCTTACAATACATTATTCTTGCATAAACACTGTCTCATTTATAATGTACTTTAGAGATTAAAATGCTAAATCTCTTCTGAGTCTCCTAATTACCATTTGAGGTAGGAATTGCATGGTTACTACTTCTATTTTTCAGATAATGATACAGAAACAGAGAGTATAATTTGTCCAAGGTCACATAACTAATGAATAAAAGAGGTCACCTTTGGACCCAGGTCATCTAACTCTAAATATTCCTAGAGGAAAGACATTATCCTGCCTCTGGTGAAGACCATTTAAATTCATTTTCACTCAGGACTCAATCTCAGACTTTTTGTTTTATTTCTTATCCTGTTCTGTTCTACTTTCAGACAGTTGCTGCCAATGACTCAAGTCCTTCTAGACAGTAAAATATCCTATTAAAATGGCATTTGAAGGGGCAGTAAAGTATTGAGATCCAAGCCTAGAGATAGTCCTAGGTTCAAAACTGACACTTCCTAGTTGTATGACCCTGGGCAAGTCACTTAACCTCCATTGTCCAGCCCTTAACACCCTTCTGCCTTGGAACTGATTTTAAAGC
>NW_025351096.1:0-4427 GCF_016433145.1 Gracilinanus agilis
ATATATATGTGTCTGGTATTGTAAGAAAACTAATGACATCATGGTGTGATGATAACTTGTGCTTGAATGGGATTTAAGTGAGGCAGGGTTGCACAAAGTCATCAGCCTCACTCTTTTCCAGAGTCATTGAATTTCAGTGGCAAAACAAAAGTCAGGAGGACTGGTGAGGGCCCCAGATGCAGTGGATGACTTTGGCTTCTTTGATAGCTGGCCAAGTTCTAAGGATTCTACAGCACCTGCTTCTGCCATTCTTCTGGGGAAGTTTTCACCTGTTACCCCACTAACTCACTGATGAGTTTGTGGTCTTTTGGTTACCCTCAACCTGGTTTAGCCTATTTTTCAAGATGGTTTAGCAAGGTGTGGCTTCTGTATATGTTACAGCTTCTTGGAGTCAAAAGTAAGAGTTGAGTGCCAGGTGGACACCAAAGGTGGATAAGCAGCTCTGAAAAGGGTCTATACATACACACACACACACACACACACACACACACACACACATACATACACACACGTCATAAGACTCAATGATCACCCTCAACTTTTGTATAGTTCAATCCAATCCAACCTAGTCCAGTTCTTTCAATATAGAAGAATTTCAGCTTGATATAGTGAGAAGAGCACTGGAGCTGGACATAGTTGGAGAAATAATAGACTTGAAATGGGAAAAGTCCTTAGAAGCCATCTAGTCCAATTCTCTCATTTTGCAGATAGAGAAACTGAGACCTAGAAAGATTAAATGACTTGACTAAGGTTTCTTATATAATAAGTAACAGAGGAATTTCAGGCTCCCTTAATGAATCCATCTAGTGCTCATTCCTCAGTATCTTGCTCTCTCTCTTTACTAACTGAACCTGCATTCGAGCCCTAGCTATTTCTTAGTAGTTATGCAATCCATGAGCAAGTTTTATCTTTGGATCTTCCAGCATGGGTTTATAAGTGGAAGAGTAATTTAAAAGCTAAGCCATGTTTGAATGTCTAGCCACGTTATTGTTGATGCACACATAAGGTAAAATATTCAGTCAATTATTGTTCCTGTATTATTTCAACAACTTGATATTAAATGATGGTCTGATAATAAAACTCTAAGAGATAAAAAACTCATGCAGACATGCCAAGGGCTGGTGGAACTGACTCATATCCTGATTCAAATAACGTTAGGGACTTATCTAAACTTTTAGACCACTTGATGTACCCTTCGGAAGGATATGGCATTGTTAATAAAGCCATCTTGTCCTCTCTTTTTGATATATGCCCTTCTTACCCCATATCTGCCATGAAACTGGTCTGGCCTGCCCTATCAAATCTGTAACTAAGAAAAAGACTGGCTCACTCATTTTTTTTTTTAACTCTTAACTTCTGTGTATTAATTCCTTTGTGCAAGATTGGTAAGGGTAGGCAATGGGGGTCAAGTGACTTGCCCAGGGTCACACAGCTGGAAAGTGTCTGAGGCCGGATTTGAACCTAGGACCTCCTGTCTCTAGGCCTGGCTCTCACTCCACTAAGCTACCCAGCTGCCCCCCAAGGCTCACTCATTTTTGATATCTATTTTGAGTGATTTCTTATGGAACAGATGTAGAGATGTGGGCCAAATGATTGTACCTGCAAGTAGATAGAAGTGTTAGATAGTTTCAGAATAGTCAAATGCCCAGTCTCAAAGAGTAGTTATAAATTGTTCTATATAACCTTGGAAGGAGGTCTTTAATAAAAGTTTCTAGGAATTTGTTCTTAGCCCCATGCCAAAAATTTCTGTAGTTAGTTAATTGACAGGCATTTATTAACCATTTACCATGTGGCAAGTGCTAAGTATTCAAAGAAAGGCAAATACAGTCCTTGCTATCAAAGAACTTTCACTCCAATGGGAGAGACAATATGTCAGTAATTTGATGTGTACAAAATATATGGAAGGTAATATTGGAAGTGAAGGCACTTGGGGGGGGGACCTAAAAAGCCCTCATTTAAAAGGTGGCATTTGAACTAAGTCTTGAAGGAAACTGATGAAGTCAGGAGAAGGAAGTAGAGAAAGAGAACATTCCAAACATAGGGAACGATTAGCCTCTAGAATGCTACTTAAGTAACAGGGAAGATCAAAAGTCAAGACTGAGAAAAATGCCTTAGATTTAGTAATTAAGAAATCATTGGCAACTTTAGGGAGCTCAGTTTCTGTTGAATGCTGCAGCTCTCTTTGTGGTTGCAAAGAATTAGAAGTGGAAGGGATGCCCCTCCTTGGGGAATGGCTAAAGAAGGTTGTGGCATATGATTGTGATGGAGTACTACTATGCTATAAGAAATGATGAACAGAAAGATTGACCATGTAATAGGACATAGAATCATTGCAAACAAATGCAAAAGAGCAGATATAATAAATGTAACCTTCTCAGATCATAATGCAATAAAAATAATAATTAGTAAGGGCACCTGGACAGGCAAATAAAAAACCAATTGGAAATTAAACAATATGATTCTCCAAAACCAATTTGTCAAAGAAGAAATCATAGAAACAATCAACAATTTCATTGAAGAGAATGACAATGATGAGACATCCTACCAAACTCTGTGGGATGCGGCCAAGGCAGTACTCAGGGGGAAATTTATATCCTTGAATGCATATATTAACAAATTAAGGAGGGCAGAGATTAATGAATTGGGTATGCAACTCAAAAAATTAGAAAGCGAACAAATTAAAAACCCTCAGATGAAAACTAAATTAGAAATACTAAAAATTACGGGAGAAATTAATAAAATTGAAAGTAAAAGAACTATTGAATTAATAAATAAGACTAGAAGCTGGTATTTTGAAAAAACAGATAAAATAGACAAAGTACTGGTCAATCTAATAAGAAAAAGGAAAGAAGAAAACCAAATTGACAGTATTAAAGATGAAAAGGGAGACCTCACCTCTAATGAAGGGGAAATTAAGGCAATCATTAAAAACTATTTTGCCCAATTATATGGCAACAAATATAACAATTGAGGAGATATGGATGAATATCTACAAAAATATAAATTGCCTAGATTAACAGCAGAAGAAATAGAATACCTAAATAATCCCATATCAGAAAAAGAAATTGAACAAGCCATCAAAGAACTCTCTAAGAAAAAATCCCCAGGACCTGATGGATTCACAAGTGAATTCTATCAGACATTCAAAGAGCAACTAATCCCAATACTATACAAATTATTTGATATAATAAGCAAAGAAGGAGTCCTACCAAATTCCTTTTATGACACAAATATGGTACTGATTCCAAAGCCAGGGAGATCAAAAACAGAGAAAGAAAACTATAGACCAATCACCCTAATGAACATAGATGCAAAAATCTTAAATAGAATATTAGCAAAGAGACTCCAGCAAGTAATTAGAATCATCCACCATGATCAGGTGGGATTTATACCAGGAATGCAAGGATGGTTCAACATTAGGAAAACCATCCACATAATTGACCATATCAACAGTCGTAAAATCACATGATTATCTCAATAGATGCTGAAAAAGCCTTTGACAAAATACAGCATCCATTCCTATTGAAAACATTGAAAAGTATAGGAATAGAAGGACCCTTCCTAAAAATAATAAACAGTATATACCTAAAACCATCAACAAGCATTATATGGGGATAACGGGGATAAATTAGAAGCCTTCCCCATAAGATCAGGAGTGAAACAAGGATGCCCATTATCACCTCTATTATTCAACATAGTACTAGAAACACTAGCAATAGCAATTAGAGAAGAAAAAGAAATTGAAGGTATCAAAATAGGCAATGAGGAGACTAAGCTATCACTCTTTGCAGATGATAGGATGATCTACTTAAAAAATCCTAGAGAATCAACTAAGAAGCTGGTAGAAATAATCAACAACTTTAGCAAAGTTGCAGGATACAAAATAAATGCACATAAATCATCAGCATTTTCTATATATTTCCAACACATTAGAGCAGCAAGAGGTAGAAAGAGAAACACCATTTAAAATCACCCTAGACAATATAAAATACTTGGGAATCTATCTACCAAAACAAACACAGCAATTATACGAAAACATCTACAAAAGACTTTCCAAACAAATAAAACTGGATCTAAACAATTGGAAAGCCATTGATTGCTCATGCGTAGGACGAGCTAACATAATAAAAATGAGAATTCTACCCAAATTAATTTACCTATTTAGCGCCATACCTATCAAGCTACCAAAACACTTCTTTACTGAATTAGAAAAAACTATCACAAATTTCATTTGGAATAACAAAAGATCAAGAATATCAAGGGAAATAATGAAAAAAAATGTGAACGAAGGGGGCCTAGCAGTACCAGACATTAAACTATACTATAAAGCAGCAGTCATCAAAACAATATGGTACTGGCTAAGAGATAGAAGGGAGGATCAGTGGAATAGATTTGGGGTTAATGATGTCAGCAAGACAGTGTATGAT
>NW_025351097.1:0-3740 GCF_016433145.1 Gracilinanus agilis
GAAGGAAGGAAGGAAGGAGGAAGGAAGGAAGGAAGGGGAACAGAACAGAAGAGAAGAGTGGAACATGATAAATGTCTTACATTTATGAAGGACTGTCATGTGGAAAAGGGATTAGGTCCCAGAGGGAAATGAATAGAAATTGAAGAGATACATTTTAGACTTGTCAATAATAGCTAATAATAAGAACTAACCTTTATATAGCAATTGTGACAGACACTGTACTAAACACTTTGCAGTTATCTCAGTAGGTCTTCACAACACACCTAGCAAGAGTCTGAGACTGGATTTAAATTCAGGTCTTACTGACTTCTGTGCCACCTTTGCATCTGCTTTACCACCTAGCTGCCCCACCTCTTTTATTTTGTCAAGAAAATCTCCCTAACAATTAGAGCTATCCAAAAGTGAAATGGCCTATGGCAGGGTGTGGTGAGTTATCCCTCATTGAATATCTTCAAGCAGAGGTTGGATGACTCCTTTTGTCATTTATATTAGTAGAGATTTCTTTTGTGTTTGGACTACCTAGACATTAAAATCTCTTCCACATCTAAATCCTGTGATTTTGTGTAGTGTGTATAGAATTCTATAATTATAAGATGCTATTAAAATGAAAGTTTTTATTATTATTTACAAAATATACTATTAATGCAGAAGCCTTGGCAAGGAGAATTAAGTAAATACTCTAGACCTCTTTTTTTTTTTTTCCTGGACAGAGTAAATGGGTTGAAAATAAGATTATCCTCACTCTATTAATGGATAGGTAATGGAGATAGGGTGAAGAAGGGAGGCAAGAAAAGTTATCAGGACACTCAAGAAAAGACAGAATTAACTCCCTCATGCAGTCCCACATGGTCAGAAGAGTGGCTGTGTTGTAGGTGTTGTTTTCTATTTAACCTATAATAAATCCAGATAAGACAGAAAATGGTTTGGAAAGAAGACCAACTCTGGAATCAAATTTGTGTTCAGTTTCTGGCTGCAACATTTAAATAGAATAATAATAAATGACTCTTAAAAACCTTACTTAGTCTCTGAGCTTCATTAGCTTAACTAATTTCTTAGTTTCCTCATTTGTAAAATGGGGATGCCAGCTATGGAACCTAACCTCACATCTTTGCTGTAAGAATCTGATGAGTACGTCAGTGCTTTGTTTTGACTAAAGTATTTTCAAAGTGTTTTACAAATTTTACAAAACGTCCTTTCTGTATTACCCAGAATGCTTTTCCCTTTGTTCATATTTGTGTCATCACCTTTGTATATAGTTTGCTGTAATTCCTCCCTCTTCCTCTTTTTCTCTGGGGAGCAGGCTGAATAGCTAGGTCCCTTTGGTTAGTTTATTATTAATAAAACTTTATAAAAATATAATATTTAGTTATTGAATATTAATTTTAATTTCTACACATGAAGGAGCAATGAGGTACAGAGATATAGAAAAGAGGATCATCAACAAAGAACTTTACCTTTCATTGACATTTTGAGGTATATAGACCCTAGGTAGGGATTTGAGGTTAGAATGAATGAGAGGGATTTGGGGAGCCATCCAATGTAATACTCTGAGGAATATAGAGTTCCCTAAAGAAGGTAGAAGCCAACCAGAAAGTCCAAGAGAGATATCTTGGCCAAATTCAATTCCAAGTCTTTTTAAACTTCCTGTCAAATTAAAGAAACCTATCCCATGTTTAATGTCATTATCCTGAGTACTTGTATATGAATTTAGGGTCCTTATCCCTTTTTGCAGAAGCTTTGACACAAATGAAATCCTTATGTTTCCATGGGAAACCCTGATATGGATGCTAACCAGAGATTTTTAAGAGAAATTCCCTAAGATTGAACCCAGGCTGTGTAAACCCAAAAAGTTAATTTCCTATAGTTTTGGGCCACCTGTTATATATAACATATTTATCACAGAACTGGTAAGGTTGGAAGAACCTCAAATATTATCTACTCCAATCCATACTTAAAAATGAATCCCTTCTATGACATACCAGACATGTAGCCACATAGCCTTTGCTTAAAGCCTTCTCATTGGGGACAGGGTAGGAAGAGGGAAAATGGCAACTTGCTAGGGGAATCTGTTTCATTTTTAGATAGTATAAATATTACCAAAAGTTTTCCTAACTCTAAAACTACATATCTAGGCTCATCTCTGTCTTGTATTCCATTCCAATGTATAAATGGAGATTTTGACTTGGACTTCATCCCCCAGAAGTCCCTTAGTATTTCCCAAAATTCCCTTTAATCTCTCCTGCACCTCCACATTTGTATGGTCACCTTATTGTTTTATAAGTTCTGTAGCTCCTCCCTCTCCCTCCTCTTTTACTCTCGGGAGTGGGCTGGGTTAGTACCTTTTTAGTTGGGTTTTTCATTAGTTTATTATTAGTAAAAATTTATAAAATATAATATTTTGTTCTTATATGTTAATTTTAATCTCCACACCAATATCACCAAGTACATCCTGGAGATCTCTACCTCAGTGTTCCAGAAATGTTTCAATCATATCCAAAACAGAAACCATTGTTTTTTTCTCTAACTTCTCATTCCTCTTCCTCCTAACTGACCTATTTCTGTCATGAGAAACACAATCCTTCTAGTAGCAGTTTTCTAGCTCTCATATGATCTTCAGCTCTTCCCTCTCCTCCTATATCCAAATAAGGATTGAACAGCTCTTCTGTTGGCTGCCAGTTATTTTCCCTTATTCCATCTCAATCAGTGGTCCTTTAATTCTTTGAGTCTTCTCTTTTGCCCAATATAAAAAAAAATGTCTTTTTTGTTGTTCTTAACTTTCCTCACCAGCCTCACCTTATTCTGCCCTTTAACACAGCTTGAGCACTCCTGATAACATTGTAACAGTACTGTGCCAGGAATTTGTATTCATGCCCTGTCAGCCTGTCCTTGCTTCAATTTTTTGCTCCTATATTTTTTTAAACTGAAGTTGGTCAGTGAAATTCCAGTGCCTCCATATCAGTCATTTCATATCATTCTCCTTTTATCTCCTCATCAAAATGTTTTTTCTTTATGTTTTGAAAGTTCCCCATCTCTCCTGAAATTATTTTCCCCACAAGATTTAGGATTATAGAATGCTAACTATCCTTCTGAACCCTTTGAAATTTGTTCTACATAATTCTAAGACCCTTTCTCAGCTATCCCTGCCTTTTCTCTGCCACTGTACTACAAATAGTGAAAAAAGAATAGTCATTCTCCAGATAGGTTTCCTTGGTTGTCACCTTTTTTCCCAGTTAGTAAGAAACAGATACAAAAGAGAGTCTCCCCTTATTGGTCTCAGCAGCTCTCATCATTGCCCCTTTATGCTGGGTATCTCCCATCCTTTTAATTCCTTCCTTCCTTCCTTACCTCTGTCTCTTAGAATCCCTTGCTGTTTCCTTTAAAATTCTGCTAAAATGTCACCTTTAAATGACTACCGCTTCTGCTGGCATCCTCTAAAAAAAATTTCTCCTCAACTATTTTGTATAAACACGTTTCAGTGCATATTGTTTTCCCCCAAATGAATATAAGCTCCTTAAAGGGAGGGGGATGTTTCCATTTGGGCTTTGGATCCCCAGTACCTAGCACAGTACTTGGCACATAATCAATACATAACAAATGTTTACTAATTTGATTGATAGATGGAATTAAGTCATTAAGTCAAATCAATAAATTATTAGCTGAGAAACAGAAAAAATGAGAGAGAGAGAGAAGAGAAGAGAAGAGAAGAGAAGAGAAGAGAAGAGAAGAGAAGAGAAGAGAAG
>NW_025351098.1:0-3392 GCF_016433145.1 Gracilinanus agilis
CTATACTGTGCTTAAAGTTTGAGTTGGTTAAGCACCTTAGTTACATATATGTATATACCTCATTTGATCTTCATGGCCAGTTTCCTTCTTTGGGCCTAATTTGGGGAGATGGGGCTCACTGGGGGCAAGGAAGATTATCAAGCTTTCTTGTCCATTTCTCCCACTATTTGGTAAGAAATGTTTAATAATTGAGTAAAATTTTTTTTAATCCCAAAGAGATTTTATTTTTTTGGTTCTTTTTTAATTTTTATTTTTAAATATTTTTCCATGGTTCCATGATTCATATTGTCTCCCACCCCTCTTCCCTCCCCTCTCCCAGAGCTGACAAGCAATTACACTGGGTTATACATGTGTTATTGGTATGGGACCCTGGGTTTCCCTTGGACACCCCAAACTTTAGAAGTTTTTCAGGTTAAACAGAAAACAGGAAATTCCTTTCCTTCCTTGCATTCTTGTTAATGCTGAGGAAAAGGTGATCCAAGGCATTAGATTCACAATAAGGAAAGACCCCTGAGAGAAATATTCTCCTTAGATTCTCCCTTAGATTCCAAGATGGACACTGATACCATCTGGTTGTACCTAGGACATCCCCCGCTCCTGCCCAACCTCATTCCATTACCTCATCCTTAGTCACATAGACCCCTGTTATTATAAGGCTATAAAAAGCCCAGAACACATCTCCTCTAGGAGGCAGTGTCAATCCCTGTATACTGTCCTCCCAGCCAAATTCAACATGACTTCCAAATTAATACATTTCTCTTTTTATTTTTAAGTTAAGTTATGGAGTCTTGCCTTCTTGCAGAGGGCACCTGTCCCGATCCCAGGAGTTCACCTCAAGCCACCCACAACATTATCACTAGATACCTATTTCCATATTATTCATTTTTGTAATAGAGTAATCTTTTAAAACCCAAACCCCAAATCACATACCCATATAAACAAGTGATAAATCATATGTTTTTCTTCTGTGTTTCTACTCCCACAGTTCTTTCCCTCAATGTGGAAAGCATTCTTTCCCATAAATCCCTCGAGGTTGTCCTGGATCATTGCAATTGCTATTAGTAGCCAAGTTGATAACATTTGATTGTTCTACAATGCTTCACTTTCTATGTACAATGTTCTCCTGGTTCTGCTCATTTTGCTCCGTATCAATTCATAGAGGTCTTCCCAGTTCATATAGAAATCCTCCATTTCATCATTCTTTACAGCACAATAGTGTCATATTCAAACTCTGGAAGTTGAGTCTCACCTTGATTGACAGGTAAAGATAGTTGGAGACATTGCAATGTTCCCAGAGGCCATGAGGACAAGAGGAAAGGCAATTGGCCAGAGGGTATAAATACCCTGACAGCCATCTGACAGGGACCCCTTGGCTTTTTGGTTTTGGAGCCTTGACCTAAAACTCTTGCCTTGGACATTGATTGACCTGTGGATCTGACCATGGATCCTCTGGTTCTCTCTGAATTCCCCCTAGATATTTAGGCATCTAAACCATCACTAGATATTTAGGTATCCTGGGGGGGGGGGGAGGGAGGTCCAGGAAGTGGGCAGGAGAAGAAGCAGAGCGTGGTAAGGGTGGTATTTCCTGAAGGCTGTAGAATTGGTATAACAATTGGCAGTAAGAAGCTGAGAGGGATCATCAATATCTGCATCAACTAAGCAGATTGCTTACTCTGGTTTGGCTGTGGCCAGGCTGAGCCAGAGGAGATGAAGAACAAGAGCTCCAGCATTACTGAAACAGTCTACAGTCCTGAGGGATTACTACCATAGCTTTAGTGACAGGGTCTCCCATCCCCAATCTGTTCCTGATCATTCCTTTCCCTTATTAACAACATAGATAAAAATTATTAAGTACTTTCCTGGAGTAGTTATTCCATCACAACCCTGGGGAGGGAGCAACACAGTCAGATGAACGTTATTCAAAGCTAATAGAGCCCAATACTAATAATCAATCAACCCCAGGTGGGACCTGAAAGGGTTACCCATCCACTGACCTTTAGAGATCCTGCCCGGGCACTGTTATAAAGAAGGGCAGTTATTATAACATCCAGCTGAGTGGCAGGACTCGGGTGTCCCTGCACCAGCCATCAAGGGGAACCAAAACACAGCTTCCTCAGATTAATATACTAATATAATAACTAGCCTAGTAGTATAAAGATACCTCATTCATTTTATAACAATAGTTACATGGGTAAATGTATAACAAGTCATTGACCACACCAGAAAAGTGGAGAACTCACATATCAAACTGTTTTACAATCATAGATTTAGAGCTTCCACTTCAAAGGTCTCCTCATCTCATACCCAGACTATTTCAATGGCCTCTTAAGAACCAACAAGTTTGCCTTTCTGGTCAACCAAAAGTAAGAGAGAGTAGCTTTCATAAGAGATAGGAGAGTTTCCTGATCCACCCAATCTCCTAACCCAGCCCTCACCACCCTGAATCTGGTGCAGCCTCTCTTTCAAAACACAACACAGAATCAGTCCAAACTTTCTGATAGGTGCTAATAATTTATCTTTCCACAGTAGTTCACTTCCATACTCATCTCCTAAGTCCTTTCTTCCTTCATCTCCATTTCATCTTCTACTCGTTACTCTTTAAAAAAAAAAAAGAGTAAATCAAGCTTGGGAGTCAAGGCCAATTTCTCCCTCAGTTCTCTATCCAAAAGTCAGATTTTACATCCATCACCACATTTTTAAAAAATCCTTATCTTCCATCTGAGAATCAATACTGTGTGTTGGTTCCAAGGCAAAAAGAAAACAATAAAGGCTAGGTAATAGGGGTTAAGTGACTTGTCCAGAGTCACACGCCTAGGAAATATTTGATATTTGAATCTAGGACCTCCTATCCCCAGTCCTGGTTTTAATCATTGAGCTACCTGGAAACACCCCCGCCCCCCATCATCACATTTGATGTTCACAACTGCTCTATAAAGTAGGCACTATTGTTATCCCCATGTTAGGCCTAATCTTCCTCCCATGGGATGCCACTGATCTAGCCATGCCTTGTTCTCTTGATTGGTACTCCTTCTCTTTTCTGGATTTCTGGAAGCTAAAAACCTCTCTCTCTCCTACAACCTCAATAATTGACTCCTCCCAACCTCACATTAGAGGTAGAAATGCCATTAGATAAGTGTGGTTGAAACCTCAACCCTCCCCACAAAATGCCTCTTTAGCATCTCTGAGCATTCTTAATGTATGGAGGGATAATAGCCACAGAGCTTTATATAATGATGTCTCAGTTCCTAAGGCTAGTCTCTCCCAAGACCACAGTGGATTCCCTCCTTGTGTCTTGGCACATGAATTCTGGTCACATCCTTTTTCCTCCTCCTCCCCAACTTCTTCATGATATTGGGAATTTTCCAGTAAACCACAGAACCTTCCAGTATGGT
>NW_025351099.1:0-2772 GCF_016433145.1 Gracilinanus agilis
ATATATATATATATATATATGATCATTTAACCAAATAGACAATTACCAAAGTAGAAAGTGAAGCAAGAAGTGGAGAGGGCACAAGACTAAGCCTTGGGAAACACATGTTAAGAGTTCAGGAGGTGGATGATAACCACCAAAAGACACTAAACAAGTTGTCATTGAGAGAACCAAGAGAGAGAAATATCAAAGAAGGAAAGGGAAGAGAGAGTATCCAGGAAGAAATGGTGTTCTACAATGTCAAAAAAAAAATTAAAATCAATAGTTGAGATGTACTGAACTTCTTTAAGGTGAGCAGTAAAAACCAGGAGAGCCTTTCTGACCAAATGTCCTTACCAATTTAGAAATACCATTTAATTCATTTCCTGTCCTATGAGAAAAAGAAACATGAGGTGGAGATTTTCTTAAATCACCTGGAAAAGGGTCACTCATATAATAAAATAGCTTTACTATGCATATTAAAGATCTTCTAACAGATGTGATTGACTAAAAATACAGAAAAAGACATTTTCTGAATAGCTAATATGGAAATGTTTTTGCTTGATTCTCCATTTTTATCACAAAGATTTTTATTTTTTTCTTCCTTTTAAAAAAATCCTTTCTCAATTGGTAGTAGGAGGGAGAAGAGGTAAAAGAAAATATTTTTAAATGTATAGAAAACCAAAAAGATTATAGACAAGCAGGATGAATTTTAAAATTACATGTCAAATTTATTATATATTTTAAAGAAAGCAAGCTATAATTTTTAGAGAGCAAGTATATAATAGAAATTTGTCTTTTCAGATGTATTCCTCTTATTTTCTTCTACTCTATATATGTCAATATCCACTTTATTTAGGCTTTAAGTTCAGATTTTTTAAAAAAAGTCTTTTTCCCTGAAGTCTTAAAACTTGCACTAATGCTAACCTGGTACATCATCTCCCAGAGCACCCCAAACAGTGGCCATCTCCACACCACCTACCTTTTTGAGTAAAGAGGACAGTGTTTCCTGAGACCTTTTCTCTTAGCCTACCTCATGTCCCACATCTAGACTAGGTGCATAGAGACTCGAGATAACACCAACTGACAGGCCTTCCTCCTGCAAGCTCCAGTGACCCCATCCCTGGATTTTGTCTGTTCGGCGCCCTATAAGTCTCTTCCTTCTCCAGCTCATCTTCCACTCAGCTATCCCAGCAATCTTCCTAAAGGGTCGATCTGAGCACGCCACCCTCCAGTGCAGTAAAATCCGGGGCCTCTCCAGCACCCCTAGGATCAAATAGAAAATTCTTTGGTGACTTTCAAACCCCTGCTTGCTCCAGCCCCTTCCCACCATCTGCCTCTGACCTTCCTCTTCCTGACTCTACCTTTCTTCCCCCTCCCCCCCTGTACCCCCTCTACCTTCATGCCTGGAGTGTTCTCCCTCATCAAGACCTTCCTTGGCTTCCTGCGGGTCCCAGCTAAAATCCCACCATCCCACCTTCTACCGGAAGCCTGTCCCGACTTCCCTTCATGCTGGTTCCTTCCCTCCGTTGGTGATCTCCATTTTAGCCAGTATATATTCCGGACTGGGAACTCCCTGAAAGCAGGCACCGCCTCTGGCTTTTTTTTCTCTCTCCCACTCCAGCGCTCGTCTCGGAGCTCGGGTCTGTACTTGACAAATGTCCACTGACTATCGACTAATAATCAAGTCGTGTCACGGATCGCAGACACAAGATCACGTCCTCTGCAGAAACTCCTTCACAGTTCTTCCTGCTCTGCTTGTCTCCATTTCCCAGGAGCTGATCTGCAATTCTACTTTATGTTGAGATGGGGACCCTTCATCTCCGCCCCATGAGCCAGGACTACCTTTCCTCTATGGATTACCCCCAATTTTTCTAGAGTATCGATGACTATACGCACACGGGTGTCCAACAAGATAGATCCAAAAGATATGAAATGAATACGAAAATGACACGAAAACAAACAAGGGTGCTTAATATTATGCTTTTCTTGTTTGTTGTTTCATGTTGTTTCTGGCTTTAGACCCTAAATTCCTTGAGAGGGATTGACTTCTGTCTGTTTATCCTTTGTTTAACACAGTGTCTGGCACATAGTAGGCATTTAATAAATACTTATTGACTGACCGATCCATTCTTTCAACCTTCCCGGGAGCCTTGGACTCCTCACCAAGACTAACCTCTCACTTTATCCCTTGAGTCTAATCCTCTCCAATCTTCTTTAGGATATTGACTAATATATAGCATCTAATTCTTACTTGGATCAAATAGGAATAATAATAAAAACTTTTTTTCTCAGCCAATAAGCATTTACTATGTGCTTAATAGTTCTTAGGTTTTGTGCCAAGTGCTTGGCATGCATAGGAAGGCAAAAACAATCTCTGTCCTTGGAGAGTTCCCATTCAAATGGAGAAAACAACAGGTAAATAATTATAATTAGACACATACAAGATATATGCAGAGTAGATGGAAGGTTATCTCACAAGGGAAGTCACTGGCAGCGAAGGGAAGGGAAGTGAAATGAGCAGAACCAGGAGAACATTATACACAATAACAACAATCTGTGATGATCGATTGTGAATGACTTATTATCAACAAGGCAAGAATGCAGGACAATTCCAAGCTGCAAAAAAAGCATTTCTACCGCCTTAGAAGGAACACATATAGTCCAAATGAAGATTGAAACATACCATTCCTTATTTCCTCCACGAATTTTTCACTAAAAAATATGTCTTGTTTTACAATATGATGAACATGGAAATAGATATTATATGATAATATGTATATATATATATAT
>NW_025351100.1:0-5042 GCF_016433145.1 Gracilinanus agilis
TTAACCCCCATTGCCTACCCTTACCAATCTTCTGCCTTAGAACCAATGCTTAGTATTTATTCTAAGGCGGAAGGTAAGTATTAAAAAAAATTGGTGAAAAAAATTCTCTTTATTAATGTAAATAGCCATCCACAAATACAAACACTTAATTTTTTTAGAAAAAGTACAAGGGGCTTGTACAAGAAACTGTGAACATGTTTTATATCATTTTTTTAATTAAAAAGTGTATCCGTATTAAATGTAACAGGATAAGAATGCTATATTTGCCAAAAATCACTGCTGATTCCTCCTCATAAATTGTTGGTTTCTAATTCTATATTCGAATTTGAATTCCAGATAAGCAGGAAGGAGAATGAATGAAGAGCTGGTGTCAACTTGTAGCAAACTGTCACTGAACCAAGGGAGGCTTTTGAGATTTTTCCCATGGTCTGTTCCTGGTCAGACTCCCATATTAAAGCAGTGGCATGCCATGGACTATTATGGCAGAATTCAAATGTTGAGGCTCCACAGACCTAGATGGTGGATAGCAGTTTATCATTAAAATATTTGCAAATATTTTGTCTGTCTTCTTAATTTTGCTATTTTTTAAAATATTTTTAAGCCCTTAACTTCTGTGTATTAGTTCCTTGGTGGAAGAGTGGTAAGGGTAATGGGGGTCAAGTGACTTGCCCAAGGTCACACAGCTGGGAAGTGTCTGAGGCCAGATTTGAACCTAGGACCTCCCGTCTCTAGGCCTGGCTCTCAATCCACTGAGCTACCCAGCTGCCCCATTAATTTTGCTATTTTTGAGAATATCTTTTGTTGCATAGAGATTAATCCTTTAACAATGAATAAAATTCATTTGTCAGTCCATCTGGACCCAAAGTAGTTCATTGCTAACTTGTTCAATTTCTCCTTCTAGAACTGGGCTGAGATCTATATGTGTTATTTTCTCGATGGGAAATGCTGGAGCTCCTGGTCTACCGTTTCATTCTTGGACCTGGTGCTATGGAGTAACAGGCCCCCAGAAACTTCCATTTCTTTTAAAATCATTCTCTTATTTTTTATCCATTTTTCATATGACAGTCATTTCTGAGTATATCATCTTCCTTTTGGCTATCCAGAGAGCCATCCTTTAGAAGAAAGATTTAAAAAGAAAGAAAGCAGCATTATGCATGCAGATACTACATTAAGAAGGCCAAAGTTACTGGATCCCAAAATGCTAGAGGGTGCTAGAGGGAAGATGTGGTGGGGAAAAACTGGAAAATAGAAAGAGGCAAGGCTTTGAAGAGCTTTAAAGGCCAAACCGAAGAGTTTAGTTTTGATTCCAGAGATAATAGGGAACCATTGATGTTTCTTGAGCAGAAGAACATCATGGTCAGAACTGCAATTAGAAAGACTCCTTTGGCTGCTGTATGGAGAGTGAACTAGATGGAATCCAAACCAAAGCAGGCTTGTTACTTTATAATCCTGCTTCTCCCCCCAAATAACTTTCTGGATATTTATATTATGCTGTTGGCTTTATGAAACTGGCAATCCAGTCTACAAGGCCATTAAGGTCTGCTTTGCTTTATTTCCCCAAAATGGCTGGTTCTCAGAGATTTGTATGAATGGAGACCATGGAAAGCACAGAGATGACTGAACCCTCCAAACTTCATGATTCAATTAAATTAATGAAGCATTTATTAAGTGAGGCCCTGGGGACACTGAGGTGAATAATTACAATCAGGAGGAGAAGTCAGCATGTATACAGATAGAGAAATATAAGAGAATACAAAGAAATTTCAAGGGGACGAGCACTCACAAGAGGCAGGGTGGAGTGAGGTGTTTGGAAAAGTCTCTTGTAGGAGGTGGCACCTGACCTGTGCTTGGAAGGAAACAAGTCCGGTTCCCCGACCTCTTCTGGAAAGGAAATCAGCTCACACTTGGAATACAGATAATAGTTGCCTTGTTGTGGAAGAAATACAAACATTTGTAAGCTTGATGTAATTCACTGCACAATTTCTTCATTCTACATAATGGTTGGGACTTGTGACTGTGTTTCTTACACTTACTAATAGTAATTATTTATTACTTCAACTCTAAGCATCTGAAAACTTCTTTTCTAGTTAATTATTAATTTTTTAAAAGTTAGCATTTTTTGTTATCCATCAATCCACTTTATCAATTTACTTAGTCTTCCATTTGTTTTACTTGCCTAGAACTGGAAGGTAAGAAAGGATAAATATGAGGAATTTAGGGGTGTGGGAAGATTTCTATGAACTAATTCAAACTGAATTAGGCAGAACCAGGAAAACAACAACATACCCAAATAATATAAACAGAGAAAACAACAAAAAGGAAAACCAACTACTGTCTAATCTTGCTGACTAAATTTAGTCCAAGAACAACTTGGGAATGTTTTTCCTCACTTTCCTTATAGGAGTACGGGATCACAAGAGTGGATCATTTCTTATATTGCTAGACTTGGTTGATATTTGCTGAACCAACTTCTTTCTCTTTTGAACTCTGTTATTTTATATACATATATATATATATTTTCCCCCATATATGTACATATATATGGGGGGAAATATGTTTGCAAAGATAATTAATGCAAACAATTCCAGATGTTCTTGAACCTCATTCTCATGGGAATTGATTAAAAGAGAAAAAAATGAGAGAGACAGAGAGAGAGAGAGAGAGAGAGAGAGAGCATGACTGCATGCATTTAGATGGGTATAGAAAACTATTTTACCCAATAGGGAAATAAGAAGAGAATGGGATAAGACATATGGGGCAAGGGGAGTTGAAAAGAGGGTCAATTAAGGAAGGCAGTGGTTAAAACCAAAACAGAATTTTGAGGTGGGACAGGGTAAAAAGAGAAAGAGAAGAATAAACAGAAGAAAATATAATGGAGGGAAATCCATAGTAATCATAGCTGTGAATGTGAATGGCATGAGCTCACCCATAAAATGGAAGGGAATAGCAGAATGGATTAGAAAGCAGAATCCAACAATATATTGGTTACAAGAGACAACTTGAAACAGAAAGATACACACATTCAAAAAATAAAGGGTTAGAGAAGAATTCAATATGCTTCATGCTGGAGTCAAAAAGTCAGAGGTGGTAATCATGATCTTAGACAAAGCAAAAGCAAAACAGATCTAATTAAAAGAGTTAACCAGGGAAACTACATTTCACTAAACTATTCCATAGATAATGAAAGAGAAATACCCATTTTTATATCAATTTTCACTGATAAAGTACACATTTCTCAAATATACAGGGGAAAAATAAGAGTAGTTTCCCCATTGATAAATGGTCAAAAGATATGAGCAGGAAGTTTTCATGGGAAGAGATCAAAGCTATCTAAAGTCATATGAAAAATGCTTTACATTGCAATTGATTACAGAAATTAAAATTAAAATAACTCTAAGCAACCCCCTCACACCTATCAGAAATGATAAATGTTGGTGGAGATGAGGAGGAAATACAAACACTAAGACCCTGTTGTGGGAGTTGTGAATTGGTCTAACCATTCTGAAGAAAAATTTGGAATTATGCCCAAAGGGCTATAAAACTGTGTTCACTGTTTGACCAGCAATACTACTGCTAGGTCTGTATCCCAAAGAGATCAAAGAAAAAGATAAAGGGCTTATTTGTAAAAAATATTTATGGCAGCTTTTTTTGCGTTGGCAAAGAATTGGAAATTTAGGGGATGCTCATCAGCTGAGGAATGGCTATACACATCATGATGTATGATTGTGGTGGAATATTGTGGTTTAAGAAAAGACAGGTAAGACCTATATGACTGATACAAAGGGAAGTGAGAAGAACCTGGAGATCACTGTGCAGAGTTGCAGCAATGTTATAGTGATGAAAGATTTGGCTATTCTGAGCAATACAATGATCTAAGACAATTCCAAAGAACTCATATTAAAAAAAATACTTTGCATTTCCAAAGAGAGAATCAATAACTTTGAGGGTAAAATGAAGTCTAATTTTCTTGCCCCACCATATGGATAATGTGGAAATATGTTTTGTATGATTTCACATGTATAATTGATATCATATCTCTTGCCTTCTTAGTGGCTGGGGGAGGGAATGAGATGAAGGGAGAGAATTTGGAACTCAAAATTTAAAAAGAATAGTGATCAAAGTTAATAAATAACACAGTTTAAAACTTTTAAAAAGGAGAAAAGATATTGATGAAAAAAATTTTTGAAAGTTTGTGGCACTAACTATACTCCCAACCTCCTGAATGTATGCTTCTTTGACTATGATATTATGAACTCCTTGAGGGCAAGGAGCCTCTTTTTATATCCCCAGTGCTTAGCACAGTGCCAGGAAAATACTAGGCTCTTCATAAATATTTATGGACTGATTGATCTAATCATTTATTTGAACATTAAGCTAGAATGTTATCAATTTGTGGAAAAATTTGGATATGTGTGTGTGTGTGTGTGTGTGTGTGTGTGTGTGTGTGTGTGATTAATCAAGACTATAATGGGAAGGAGGAGCCACTGGTCCCCCAGTAATGACAACTCTAAAATAACTGCCCCCAGTTCCAGTGGTTATGGAGAATGACATCAATGTTTGATTGTATGTCTCCACTGTGGTGAGTGGCAACCTAATTGTGGTGTGATTGAACTGCTGCCCTTGTGATTTTGCAACCAAAATGGGTTGTTGGGTTTCATTCTCAGGAGCAAGACTGACTGGCTATATTAGAGCCATAACCAGGTTCAATCATTAGCTACTTGAAACCCAATATGGAGATTGTGTCTAGCAACCACAATAGGCCTGTGTTGTAGCACCAATGGAGAAGCTGAGGACCTTGTAATTTTTAAAGGAAAGCAGGAAGTAGTCTTAATGAGGAGCCATGCTTTTATTGTGTCTGCTTTCATGGCTCTCAGCAGCAGCAGTGTTGTAATGGGCTCTTATTAAGCTAAGAAAAATAGACAGAATTTAGGGTTAGAAAAAAGAAAGATTGATACAACTTCTAGTCTCCCATTGAGACAATATAAATGGTATCTGTTAACCTTCAACATTTTTCTCCTTCCTTCCTTCCTTCCTTCCTTCCT
>NW_025351101.1:0-7506 GCF_016433145.1 Gracilinanus agilis
TATATATATATATATATGGCTTCCCCCTAAGTTCTTTGAGGGGAATTAACATACATAATCAATAGCATACAAATCCTGTCATCTCAAAACACTGGGCACTCCACAATTGCCTTTTCTGTTCTGTCATAATTTCTAAAGCTGATTTTTTCAGTCACTTCAGAATTTTCCAAAGAATATACTGTTTTCTAATTTTCTCTTGATTACATATAATATTTATACAACAAATGAAAATTATAAAAAGCATGATTTATCAGAGCTAAAAGTATCCTGAAAGTTCCATAAGAATGGAACAATTAATTTTTTTTAATTAAGAGACTACTGTGTGCCAAAAACTTTATTTGCTGAAGTCCACCATGTGCTAGTCACTCTGCTAACTGCTGGAGATACAAAGAAAGGAGGGGAGGGAAGATTCCTTTTCTTGATGAGCTCTAAGGAGGAAGATAAAATGCAAACAACTATGTATAAACAAAATATAGACAGAATAAACCAGTGGCAATCTCAGAGGGAAGACACTGAGATTCATTTTAGAAGGACTAAATAAGACTTTGTAGACTGAGGCCTTAACTGACTCTTTAAGGAAGCCAGAGAAGCCTGGAGGTGGAAAATGGAAAGGAGATAGAATATTGAGTGTCAGGTTCTAGGAACTGCAAAGAGGTTAATGCCACTGGAAAGAAGAGAAGAGTAAGGTGCAAGAAGACTGGAGTAATAGAAAGAAGCCAGTTTATAAAAGGCTATAAAAGTCAGTGGAGGATTTATGAGATGCAAAAGTATTAATGTAATACAAATAAATCTATTACTTGTCCTCTTGCATCTGATAGTCTAATAGGACAAGGAGGATACAAAAATGAGAACTTAACATACAATGGTATAAGATAAGTGGACTCATCACAAAAGAGTAATTAATAACTGTATATTTTCTCTATGTTATCCCCCCTTCCCAGTTCATCCTATTCTCTCCTTTTACCCTGTTCATTCTCAACATATTTTGTTTCTGATTATGGCCTCCCCCAATTTACTCTCTTTTATATCAGCTCCCCCTTCGCTTATCCCCTTTCCTTTCTACTTTTCCTTAAGATGAAATATATTTCTATGTCAAGTAAGTGTGTATATTATTTTCTCTTTGAGCCATTTCTGATAAGAGTAAGATTTAAGATCATCTCCTCCATCTTTCCCTACACTCTGAAAGTTCCTTCACACCTCATTTATGTGAATAATTTACCCTATTTGATCTCTCTCTTCTCCCTTCTCTGAGTGACCACATTCCTTTCTCACACTTTAATTTCATTTCTTTTTAGATATCAGCCCATCATATTCAACTCATACCTATGCCCTTGGTCGATGCATATTCCTTCTAACTATCCTAAAAATGAAAAAGTTCTCAGCTGTTAAAAGTTTTATCCTTCCCATGGAAAAATGAGTAACCACATGTACTCTTTTCCACCCTGAAACTATGACCAGAGTCCCACTCACTTGTAGCCACAAACTCTTTCAAGCTGTTGCTCCTCCTGCCACTGAAACTGCATCCCAGGATTGTTTTTTAGGCCTAATGTCCAATGCAATGGAATTTTACAGGTACTACTAGTAAAGGGACCTTGTATTCTCCTTCTGACTAGTTGTTCTGCCTCCTTGCCATAGGTGGATTGAGGGAGCCAAAAGTCACTGTTGTGATTCTGTTGTCCCTAAGACCTGCATTCCCTTGCCTAGGTATGTCCTGCTGTTGTCCATCCTTGTTATTACCTGAGCCGGGCTGTGCTCTGCTCTCACCCTGGTGTGACCAACCTTTCCTGCCAAACATCTAAGCTGTCTTCGGAGGGGAAAATGTCCTTTTATGGATTTTGCTGCTCCAGAATTTGTTTTCAGACATTATTTTCAAGTCATTTAGAGGGATAATTGGGAATGCTTAGGAAAGTCCCTTTCTTTTCTCTGCCATTTACCCCATAAAATTTAAAAACTATTTGCATGCATTATCTAATTAGAACCTTTATGTCAGATTTGTATTATGGATATTATTAGGAAACAGAGCCAACCAAGGGACAAGTCCAGAAGTCCATGCAATACCCTGCTTTAATCTTTTAAGGGTAGAAAGAAGGAAGTTCCAGACAAAGGAAATAGTATGAACAAAACTCAGTGCTGTAAGAGCATAGTTTATTTTTAAGAGGCTGAAATTTTTTCCAGTTTGTCTGGAGCAATGAATAAATGAAAAGGAGTGATAAAATATATGTTAGAAAGGCAGGGAAGGCTGTAGGGTTTTTTTTAACAGGGTTTAACATTTACTCAGTATGCTAGAGAACTACAAAAGGAGGCTACTAAATTTTTTTTAACCGGGTGGTGTCATGTCATGACTCTGTATATTAATGAGGATTCTGACAGTGATGCTAATGTGCTGGGCATGTGAGAAAACAAGAATGGGAAGATTTATAAGGACTGGCAAGTAGAGAGAATTAGGGTATGAGGTAATGTAATATCAAAGGAAATAGAAAAGAGGTAATAGATGAAAAAAATGTATGTCCATGATATTCCTGATATTGGGTCATCTAGTCTTTACTTAAAGGCCCTCAGTCATGAGAAGCTCACTTCCTCTTGAGGCAGTATATTTCACTTTCAGAAGTTCTAACTATTATCCAGAACAGTCCTAATTGAGGAAAAGAAAACATACTTTGAATGAGGCTATGCCACAGGAATAAACTGGTTTTGAAATAGAAATGCAATATGAATAGTGAATAACTTTGGCTCAATATATATGAAATGCATTCTGATTTTTGGTTCTGATATTTTCATTGAGGAATAGGATTAACATTTTATATAGCATGATTGGAGTAACTATCATCTAATTAATTTTACATACAATTCTCCTCTCTGCTACTGACCATATTCAGTCATTTGCTATATGTTTGTTATGGTGTCAAAATTCCTTTTATTAAATAATAATATTTAGATATAGCGCTTTAAGATTTTCAAAGCACTTTACATACGTAAGTTCACTCATTTGATAAATTTGAAAAAGATGACACATTACACATAGGCAAGGCTATTTTGCAGGTCTATTTTGGGGGTTTCATTTATGTCGGTGATCAGATGGGACATTATTAAATGAAAAAGAAAGAAGTAACACTTAGACCCTACCAAATAACTCTTCTAATATGTGCATATTTATACTTATGTCTATACATAGAAATATTTCTATACATTTTATGTATACCAGTATGTATATCTACATTTATATATGTATGTCTGCATGTGTATATGTGCATATACATACATATGTATATATAAATGAGGAAGGCCACACATTTTCAAAATTGGAAGAAAATTATTTCAATCAATGAATAATGGATTTTCTGTCATTAGAGGTCTTCAAAAAAAGGTTGAATAGCCACTATTTAGTGACAGAGTGGAGAGGATACTTATTCACAGATGTATTGGAAGAGATAACCACCAAGGCCCTTTCAATCTTAGAATCTATTAAGAGTCAATAATGTTGCAGTTTGTGGTTACAGCTCAAAACATGAAATATTTTCTAAAATATTTTGAAATATTTGTGGCAAATGATGTGAATAGATAACCAGGATTGCAATCAGGAAGGCCTGGGTTTGTAAGGATGGAATCTGTGAGCCAGCTTAGGTAAAGAACCTAAATAATTCTGGGGAAGGGGGCGAAAAAAGCCTCTGTTTGAACCAGACAACAGCCATTTTTCTCATAACAAAGGGGACAAACTTAGCAAAGAAAATTTAAAGGCATAGTACCATAGAAATTTTACATTCAGACTGGTACAATGGATCCATGAGTGGGGAAAACAATTTGTACCATGATGGGAATACTTACATTACTATACAACTTTTTGACTATGATTTATAATTTCTGGATTGTAGTGATCCCAGGCTATATAATGGGAATCATAGAAATATATGATTCCTGCCAATGTTTGAAGCTAGAAAGAGGTTGTATCTTTGCCTTCATACCAACTGCAATTGCAGTCATAATCTCATTCCTCCATTTCAATTGGTCCTTAAAGAATTTAGTACACAAATTGCTAGGATACAAGGATGATAGCACTGTATTGATAGTGACATTAAGAAAGGAAATAGCAAAGTTACTTGAAGATAATGCTTAATTGAAAGAGAGAAGAGGGATCACAGCAGAGAACAAAATAGAAAAAGTAATACAAACAACTGAGGCACATAGAGACACAGCAAAGAAAATAGAGAAAAGGGCAACAGCACCAGCAGTACCAATATTACCAATTATTGATCACATGATTTTGTAGCCAGATTCTGGTTTTCTCCATATAAAAAGACATGAGCCATTCACTGCTGCAGATCTAGACACCCTAAAGAAATGAATGCCTGCCTTTTATTTAAATCCCTTCAAGGCCATAAAAGCATTTAAAAGAGCATTACGACTTTTTGATCCCACATTTTCGGACATCAAAATTCTTTCTGAATTATTTACAGCAGAGAAAGCATAATTGATTGAGGAGACCCATAGGAACACAAACCTAAAATCTTGGCCACAATATTATGAAGATCTAGAATTAAACAGTCATCAAAACCTAGTATAACTAAAAAGAGCTAGGGAAGATCTTGTAGAAACTATGAAACCCTTTGCTAAGCGTCCTGATTCCTGGGGGAAATTCGAAAAGTTAAAGCAAGAGATAAATGAGCATCCCTCAACATATTTAGACAGGCTTGTTGAAGCTGGGGAAATGATTTGGGGGTTCCAAGACTTAAATGAACCTAACTTGCAGGACATAAGGAGACAGTTTATTAAGGGAAGTTTCCTACCAATAAGGACATACTTTAATTTGCATTGTCCAGGATGGAAATCATTAAGTTTGGAAGATCTATGTAAAACTGCTAGATATGTTCACTCAGGAAATCAGGAAGCCAAAGAATCCAAAGAATCCATTGGAGAAAAAGATGGTATCATAAAAGATTTAAAAGAGCAATTAAAAGAGGCTAAATCTACCATCAAACAAAAAGAAATAGAGGAAATAAAAAATCTGGCAGCCCTACACATATATAAAGCCAGACCCTCAGTACCAACAACCCAGACAAACTAGCAATAACTTTAATAATAACATAAAGTGTTTTCTTTGTGGGAAATCAGGGCATATAGTGAAAAATTGTCACCTCAAAGCCCAACTTAAGAGCAACAAGAACAAAAGAAGGAATTACAATAATACATGCACAAAATATAGATACAACACTCACAAGAGAGAAGACAAATGTTGTGATCACAACTGTGTATCGTCTAGCCAACATGCTCCCGATCTGCAGACTATGCAAAAATATATAATGCAGGGCGTAAAACCACGTTATTACCAAGTACTGACAGAAAAACATGATACCTTATGATGCCAGGAAACAGTCCAAGAACATAAGGGAAAACTCAAAGAGTGTGGCAATGGGAAAAGACATAAAAACCATGATATGAGACTTGGGCGTGGAAATACACTATGGACGTGGAAAAGCAAAGATTAAATCTAGGGATCAGATAGAAGAAGAAAGTCAAATGATCAGGGATGTAATAGAAATCAAAAACAGAATTTATGGGATAAAAGAAAATGATTCAAAGAGAAAGGAGGAAAATACAAATGCATTTACACTAGGCTTTAAACCAAACATAGTGACTATAGCACTAACAAGTGATAAGGAAATTATGACATGCGAAGTACCAGTAACAACAGATTTAAACTTAAAATCCTCAACACTTAATGACAAGAAGGTTCCAGATATATAAGATCATAGCATAAAGATAGAACATACACAAAAAGATCAGCTAATGACAAATCCAAATAAAACAGTTCAAGAGATAAGCTTAAATGGGTGTTCTGAGCAGTTTCACATACAGACAGGCAATGATATGAAAGAAACTGCAAAGCAACTTACAATAAAGACCATTGGGAAGGAAAGAGCATTGTCCTTAAGCACTGACATAGGCAAACCTCCAAGAGACTTGGCACATGAAAAGGTTAACAGAGAAAAGAATTGCTTTGACATA
This sequence comes from Gracilinanus agilis, assembly GCF_016433145.1. Classification (NCBI taxonomy): domain Eukaryota; kingdom Metazoa; phylum Chordata; class Mammalia; order Didelphimorphia; family Didelphidae; genus Gracilinanus; species Gracilinanus agilis. The sequence goes on from NW_025351101.1 coordinate 6,001, forward strand.
TTAGGACATTCAAACTTAAACCCAACAGTAAAAGACTTTAAGCCAAAAAAATCTCTGAGAAAAACATTGATTCCAAAACTTACAAACTTACAAACTTGTGTTATTTCAGGAATGTCTCCACCTGGATAGAACTCTAAATGCTTAAGAGATAACCAAATAGAGGAATCACTCACACAGAACAACGAATCAATCCATAAAAGATGCAGCCAAGCCAGGGTAGCAATCAAGATAACAACATGTTAATGCCAGACAGAAACAATAATGTAGGGGAAGCAAATGCATTGCAAGATCAAAATGTATTGCAATCTAAGGGTCCAAAGCCAGAACGAACAGTGGTCACTTTACAACAGGAAGGGGACATGGGATATACAGAGACAGAGGCTCCAATGATTCAAGTGAATCAAAAAACAGAAACAGCTGACCCCATGAGCCAAGTCAACCAAGAGACAGAAAATAATGAACCACACATGACTAGCATGTTACCAGAAAATGACTTAGCAGATATAGATTTTAGCATTAGATGTAATTAATACCAAGCCATCACAACCATACCCTGTTTACACAGACTCTGATGACATGAATTCTGATGATGAAAAGGAAATGAAAAGACTATATTGAGAAGCAAATGTACCAGTAATCAGGGTACCAGACATAGGTATTAAAGAAAGACATGAGTGGCTATGTTTCATACATGTACTAGAAGACTAATCCATCAAAAGTACAGAACACCTAAAGAAAAGCCTAAATAAAGAAGAATTACAAACAAAATGTGGAATAGACTGTAGCAATGAAAACAGTATATATAAATGGAATCAAAGCAGTATTGGATTGCTACTTCCACCAACAAAGAATATTACCCCCTCCAAAAGGAAAGCATATGTAAGTGGATATTGATCCATAAAACCTAGCCAAGTCATTGCAAAACACAAAATCATTGCAAAACATCTAAAGGTGCATACAACACATACAAACAATTGATTGACATTACAATCCACACTGTTCTTGTATCCAGACCAGAGAGCCCGTCCAACAACATGTATGATGACAGAAAACAAGTGACGGAGAAACAGAGTAGGGGAAAAGCATCAAAAGAAGAAAAGGAAATTGGAAAAATCACCAAGAAGAAATATGTGAGAAAAGAGTATTTGAAAAGACATTGTGAAAAAACTTTTGAAATTTGAACTTTGCAAAATGGACAATTGCACAAAGAAGAGGACAGAAGGAAATGATTTACATAAGACTGGTGCGGCGATACCACATAAACACAAATTAACCTCATACTTTAGGAAAATGCAACCACAGTACATAGCATCAAGATAGAAGAGAAATCTACAGACAACTTGAAGAAAATCAACAACTTTGAAAACAAGAGTGAGTATTTTGCATGCACAGTACGAAAAGAGAACACAAAACACAACACAAAACTGATACGTAGCCGAGACCTTGTGTAAATAAGCGAGTGCCTGAAGACTGTGTAAATTACAAAATGTATATATATATATATAT
>NW_025351102.1:0-4302 GCF_016433145.1 Gracilinanus agilis
TTTTTTTTGAGACTGAGTATCCTTATTTCCTTCCCCCTTCCCACCCAAGGCTGGAAGTGGCTACTACTGGCCTGTTTCATTGACCCAATGAGCCCAGGAGCTTTGACCTATTCTCTCTGTCTTTGTTGCTATCTCTGTCTCTGTCTGTCTCTGTCTGTCTGTCTGTCTCTCCCCTGACTTCTTTAGGCAACACAAAGCCTCCTCCCACCAATATACTGACACTGTGTTTAATGAGGACATCTGAGGGGCTAAACAGGATAAGGCATCTCTCAAGCTCAAGTGATTCACCAGCCTCTCCAGCCTCCATGGTACTAGGGATCACAGGTGTGTGCCACTTCACCTAGCCATGCCAGAGGTTTTTCACCTATTTTTGTGTCATGGACCCCTTGGACAATCTGGTAAAGCCTATGGATTCCTCAGAATAATGTCTTTAAGTGCATCAAACAAAATACCTAAGATGACAAAGGAAGCCAATAACACTGAAATGCAATAATAAAAAAGATTTTTAAAAGGCAAGTTCATGTATCCCAGGGAAAGCCACTGGTTTATACCTTATCTCACTCCCGCTCAAGAAAACTAGGGATCCAGTATAGGGTCTTGAGCAAAGGAATGATATGGTGAAAGTGATGCTTTAGAAAAATTCATCCTACTGTGGAGTAGGAAATAAGGAATGTCGAATATAATGGAATTGAGGACGTAGAGGCTCATTAAGTGGCTAGTCAGGTAATCAGCGGCCAGGTAACAAGCAGGCTAGGGGGGAATGGTGACAAAGGGAAGAAAGTCAGAGATAAAGGATCACTGGATTTAGAACCTGATCATGTAGTCTAATCTCTTTATTTTACAGATGAGGAAACTTGACCCAGGTCACACAGCTAGGAAGTCAGTGAACTGGGATTTAAATTAAGTCCTCTAACTGATTTTGGTACTCTTTCAATTACACAACGATATTTGGAGCTTCTACCATACTCCATAGACTGTAGAATCTTGAGTGGCTGGGGGTGGGGGTGGGGAGGAGGGGGTCTTTCTTTCTCCAAGACCTCTGGGAGAGAGAGAGAGAGAATCAGGATTGATGCCCCAGCCCCCACCTTCAATTGCCTGCTGTGGACATCTTAGAATTGGCAACAAGGAGTCCTCACCGGGACCCCTGGTGTCCCAAGAATGGGGACGGAGGAGGGGAGACGGAAGCCACCCTTCAGGTTACCATTCTAATGAGTTCCTTCTCCCAACGTCCCCCTTACCCCCCAGCAGGCTTTTCATCCCCCCCATCAGCAGGCAGAGTGCTGAGTCACTGGGCAGTCTGCCTGAGCGAGCCCAAACAATCCCTTGGTTCTCCAATTTCTCTCGATGCAGCTTTCCTTCCAAGCTTCCCTGACCCAGAGCTGTTCCTCGGGAGAGCCCTGGCTCTCCCCAGAGGGAGGGAAAGAAAGGCAAAAAGAACAAGGTCTTTGGTGGAAGTGGGACGCACCGTTCTGTGCTATATCCTGGGCCAGCCCTGGGGCCCCTCCATCACTCCGCCAAAAAACTAGGGTTTTTCTGAAGGGACTTTGGGTCAAAATGAAAACCTGCCCCTGCAGGAAGTGAGAAAGCCATACAGGGAAATAAACCCAGAACTAGAGGGAGAGTAAGGGAAGGCAGGTTCAAACCTAAGCCCAAACAACGAACAAACAAAAACAAACAAGTCAATTCATCCATCAATCAGACCGAGGGGATAGGAAATCAGGGCACAGGCCTTTGAGAAATGAGATCAACCCCGTTATTCCAGAGGACTAGTGATGAAGCATTCTTACTTCCTTCCCTACAGAGAAGGGATGGACTCCCAGTGAAGAATGAGAGTTGTGTGTGTTTGTTTATTTATTTATTTACAGAACCAATGGAGTAATTTATTTTGCTTGACTAGACATATTTGGTGGAGTTTATTTTCTCTCTCTTTTTTTTTTAAATTGGGAAGGTTAGAAGTAAAGAAAAAAAAATGCCTGTTTAAAAAAAAATCAAACCTCATTAAAATAAAGTAAACAAAGAAATTGAATCAATCCTAACTTCTTTTCCTGACTTGGTTTTGTTTGGGTTGGTATGGGTCTTTGGGGGGGTGGCTTTGGATAGGGGAGGAAGCCAAGTAGCTTTTCTGCCAGATTCCAGCAAGATAGGGAGCTGTCCAACACCCTAAATCTATTTGAAAGGCAAAAAGAGTCCTAAGTTAGGTTAGGATCAATATGGTTTCTCCAGGTTGCTGCAGATGTTCAGGGTTATGGATATTCTTTTTTTAGAACTTGGATGCAGGACAGAAAAAAAAAGTCTTTTTTTTTTTTTTTTATCCCAAAGTCACCTAGCTGGTAAGTTTCAGGTTTGGATTGGAACCTAGGTCTTCCAACCCCCCAGATCCACTCAACCACTAAGTTCCTCTTTATGATAGGGGGTGATTTCAACAGGCAAAGATGTGGAGGGGGGAGATTTAGAAGGAAGGGGGAGCAAAAGATATTCCAGCCATTCAAGAAAGCACAAATCAGAAGAAGAGATGGTGAGAAGTAGCAGTCATCTGAGTAGAAGGCAAAATACAAGCAGTGTCCAACAAGGCTGAAGAGGGCTTTGAATGTTGGGCTGAAGAGTTCTTATTTTATTTAATAAATAGTGGGGAACCACAGAACCTTCAGAGAGTCACAGAGTCCTCTACTCCTCTTGGCAAACTGTGTATCTTAACCAAACTACTACTACTACAGGCTGCCCCTGCCCTTTCCTATCTCTATTCATTTCCCCAGATCATCCATCTCCCCTCCCTGGAATTCACTTTCTCCCTGCCTTCCCCAGGCAAAATTGTTCTCTTTTTTTCAAGGCTTAGTTCGGGGAACCCTTCTTCCATTAAGCTTTCATTGATATCTGCCAACTAAAAGTATTTTCTCCCTGCTTAGATCTTAAGGGAGCACTCTGTCAGGTTATCTCCTTGACTTCCATCAAGTCTACCTTGCATTATATTTATATTTATACCTGCCTTGCTTTATCTTAGCTCTTCCCAGAAGGGAAGGAAACAAGAATTTATTAAATACACTCTATGTGCCAGGTACTGTGCTAAGCACTTTAAAAAATATTATCTCCTTTGATCCTCACAACAATCCTGGACAAAAACAAAAGTCAGGAAAAGAAGTTAGGATTGATTTTTTTTGTTTACTTTATTTTAATGTGCTTTAATTTTTTAATAGGCATTTTTTTCTTTCCTTCTAACCTTCCCAATTTAAAAAAAGAGAAAAAAGAAAAATAATAGGTGCCAGCTATTATCATCCCCATTTTATAGCTGAGAATATAGTGGCAAACAAAAGTGAAGCGGTTTGCCCAGGATCCTAAAGCTAGTGTATGAGACTGGATTTGAAATCCAATCTTCCTGACCTTATGGTCTATACACTGTGCTACCCAGCTGCCTCTAGAAGACCATGAATCTCTTTTAAAGTAAAAAACTGCCATTTTAAATTTCTATATCCGTGGTGTCCAGTAGAGTACCTTAAGAAGCCTAGGTAAGTGATATTTCTTTAAAATGGAATTGAATGGGAGTAGTTAGATGACTCAGTGGATAGAGAGCCAAATCTAGAAATGGGAGGTCCTGGGTTCAAATTTGACCTCTGACACTTCCTAGCTGTGTGATTCTGGGCGAGTCAGTCAATTTCCATTACCTAGCCCTTACCATTCTTCTGCCTTAGAACCAATATACGATATTGATTTTAAGATGGAAGGTAAGGGTTTAAAAAAATAAAGTAAAATAAAATGGAATTGAATAAGTATATATACCTTCTCTTGGTGTTCTCGAATCCAGGTGGTACAAGAAGACATACAAGGGTGATATAAACCATAGTTCCTAACCTCAAAAAGCTCACGTTTTCTTTGGGAAACCGAGGCACATCTACATAAGGAAGGTACTGCTATAGACCTGCTCTAAATGAAGCTGATGAAAAACTTTCCTTTCTTATTTATGAAGATTCCTGGAGTGCATATGCAAGAGTCACTGCTTCCATATAGGAAGGAATACATGATCAAAGGAAAAGAAGATAGAAACCACACAGAGTTAAAGGGCAGACAGGAATGAAGTCTAAGTGGAGATACTGAGCCAGACATGAAGAGGGGAAGGGTCTGTGCTGAAGGAGTTCTGTAGCTGCCTCCCCCTGGGGGAAATGGGCTTGTGCCAGCTAGCTGGTGAGCTGATGAGCTGATGAGCATCCATTTTGGATACACAGAAGTTAGAATAGCATGAATAATGCAAAAGAAAAATCTCTCTCTCTCTCTCTCTCTCTCTCTCTCTCTCTCTCTCTCTCTCTCTCTCTC
>NW_025351103.1:0-4148 GCF_016433145.1 Gracilinanus agilis
ATATATATATATATATATGATACACAAAAGAAAGAAACTAGGTGTACAGTGGATAGAGTGTCAGACCTGGAGTCAAGAAGTCCTGAGTTCAAATCTTACTGGTAGCATGACTCTGGAAAAATAACTTCTCTCTGTCTGCCTAAGTTTTCTGAACTATAAAATGAGGATTCTAATAGTATCTACCTCCAAGAGTTGTTAGGAGGATCAAATGAGGTAACTGCAAAGTGCTTGGCAATTTTTATTATTTTTAGATGAAATCATTAGTGTTACATAAAACACATTTTACATATACTTACATTTTATATACATTTGTATATTTTATTTTCTGCATAAAAACTAATAATGTTTCATCAAAGATATATTTCCATTGTGTGTATAAAATAATAACTATAATATTTTAAATTTACAAACCATGTTGCAAATATTACTTTATTTGATCCTTACAACAACACTGTGAGATAGGTAGGGATTATATGGATATAATTATCTTAGTGTTTCATGTGAAAGAACTGAGACTAAGCAAGGTTAAATTACTTAGCTGAGTTGGAAGTATCAGAGGTAGGATTCAAAGAGGGTTTCTCTTCTTTCCACTACACTACCCGATGTCTATAGCAAAGGTTCTTAATCTGGAGTCCATAAATTTATTTTAATATTTTCATAATTGCAGTTAACATAATCAGTTTCTTTAAAAAAAAAAACCCTTACCTTCTGTCCTGGAGCCAATACTGTGTATTGGTTCCAAGGCAGAAGACTGGTAAGGGTAGGCAATGGGGGTCAAGTGACTTGCCCAGGGTCACACAGCTGGGAAGTGTCTGAGGCCAGATTTGAAACTAGGACCTCCCGTCTCTAGGCCTGGCTCTCAATCCACTGAGCTACCCAGCTGCCCCCTAATAATCAGTTTCTTTTGTAATCCTATGTATTTTATTATTTCCATTTAAGAACATTACTTTGACAAAAGATCCATCAGCATTCACAAGCCTGCCAGAAAGGTCTATAACACACACACAAAAAGATAAGGAACCCCTGATCTATAGGACTATATTTGAAATGCTGGTCAACCGACATTTATAAAGCACATACTATGTGTCAGGTAGTATACTAAGCGCATAGTTATTGCTGGCTGTCATGTTATCTATAGCAACACTTTGAGGTTTCTGGCCAATCCATGACCACAGGCTTAATCTGGGATAGTTAACCATTTATCAGGCAGTCCTAGACATTACATTGAAAGGACAGACATTTAAAGATTAAGTTTCCTGAAAGAAAACAGATTTCCTGACCAACCAAAAAACACTTGCCACTTGAACTGTTGCCTGCAATTAATCAATCCTTTCCATTGTAAAGAATTTTGAGACTAACCAGGATGTGATAGACCCTACTCCAATCAAAGCTCTGGGAAGCTCAATCTGACCTCTTGAAAACACTTGAAACTGCTTTAAGTAAAGTTTGGCCAGTCGGACCTTTTGAAGTGGAGAGAAAAGTTCTTGACTGATAGGCAAAAGACTAAGTTTGACTTCTGGGCACCAAGCAAAACTGTACAAAGGTTCTACTTCATCTCACCCCCACCCCATCCCCACTTCCTGTCCAACACCTGATCAATCTGGGTAGAATATTACTGGTCACTGGTTGAGCATTTCCAAATGATAAAGGAACTTCTTAAGCACAAAAGGTGTTTCATTTCTCATATGGAAGGAATGCTGAATTATCTCTGACCCTATACGTATAGGAACAATGGATAATCCCCATAGTAACCAAATAACAGGAAAGGTTAGAATCATTACAAATCATAAAAGTACTCTGTGCTTCTAATACCTGTTCACCCACCTCTACCTTCTTTACATTCTAGTAGTCTCCTATTTTATTTTTTTAATTAATTAATATCTCTTTCCTCTCTTTCCCTAATTTTATTCTCCTAATTTTGAAAGGAAGAGTCATTATAATATAATTAAAACAAATTCCAACATTGGTCATGTCCAAAATGCACATCTTATTCTGCATCTTGAAATTATCACCCATCTATCGAGAGGAATGTGGTATAGCTCACCATTAGTACTCCAGAATCATAGTTGACCACTGCATTGATCAGAGTTTCAAAGTCTTTCAAAGTTGTTTGTCTTTATAAGGAGGTCATTACTGTATCAATTGTTGTCCTGGTTCTTCTCACCTCATTTTGTATCAGAACATACAAATCTCCTCGGATTTCTATGAACTCCTCCCTTTCATCATTGCTTTATGGTACAAGAGTATCCCATAACATTTATGTGTACTCTCATTTGTTAAGCAAATACCTAATTGATAGGTACCTCCTTTAATTTCCAGTTCTTCATCATTACAAAGTGCTCCTATAAATATTTTTGTACATATGGGTCCTTTTCTTCTTTGATCTCTTTGGAGCATAGGACAAGTAATGGTGTTTCTGGCTCACTATTTAGTGAGTAGCCTCCTAATTTAATGAAGGTGATCAGCTAACTAAATGATAAACTCAATTATTTCTCCTGGCTGAAGAAGCACAAATGTTTTAGCACCCTCTAAAATTCTTTATCCTGAGGCAAAGTCCTGGTTGCCTATTTGTGCTAAGGCTCTAATATTGAAAAATCAGTGCTGCTATGAATCATAATCATTCTTTGATTTATGCATGTGTAAATTGCTTTGGGAAAAAATATTATCACCTTGTACACTGGTGGTGATCTTTTACATACTTCCATTGGTTCTAGAAAAACAGAGGCTTAAGCCTTTCTAACTTTCAAATAGTCACCATAACAAAACATTAAAAGTCCATATTTACATTAATTCTACAATCAAGTTTTAGAATAGAGCTTTAATATAATGGTTGAAACATAAATTAACTTAAATTTGCAAAGTTTTCTAAAGATGCATCTCATCTCCATTTTCTGACAACTTCACCAATCTCAATAATTTTTCAAAATCATCAACCACTGTGGCTCTGAGAACACAACTATAAGTTCCTTTGATATCCTAGGAGGTTATTTCTCTGAACCCAGAGAGCCAAACTCATTTTTAAAAGTTTATTATTTTTATCTTTTTAATAAACAAGCTTTTTTATTACTAGATCTCTCCCAATGCCCTCTGAGAAAATTAAATGAACAAGCCTGAAATAACAACCTCTCCATATATAGTTGCACAGTCCAAACAAATTCCCATATTAGTTGCCTCTGAAAAAGTTTGTCTTTTTCTGAATTTTAAGTTCATCACCTTCTATTAGGAAGTGAATATTGTGTTTCATCTTAATTCTTTTAGACTCATCATTTATCATTGTGTTGGTCAGAATTCTAAACATTTTTAAGATGTTTTGTTCTCTTATCTTGTTAACATTGTATAAATTGTTATTCTTCTGCTCATTTCACTCTGTATAATATCATTTCACTACATATAAGTTCTTCCAGTTTCCTTTGAAATTGTTTTATCATTTCTTATGGAACATAATATCCCATTATATTTGTTTCACAATTTGTTTAGCCATTCCCCAAAAGGAGGACAGCTCCTTATTTTCCAGTATTGTTTTGGTTGCCATGAAAAGAGGAGCTACAACATTTTTTCATATATATAGATCTTTTTCTTTTTGACTTTTTTAGGATCTAGGCCTAATAGTTGTATAATTGGTTCATTGGGTATACATAGTTTGGTTACTTTCTAGGCATAGTTCCAAATTACTTTGCAGAATAGCTGGAGCAACTCATAACTCCACCAACTATGGATTAGTAGGTCTTGTTCCCCACAACCCCTCTAACGTTTGTCATTTTTCCCTTGTGTGGAATGAGTTGAACTTATTTGAAGCAGCCATGGGCTCCAGACTACCTATACTAGACTACCATCACCTTTTTTAGATTAGGGTCAGATTGGGCTCCTTTTCCTTTATCTCTAAAGAATAATATTGCTATTTTATACTTCCATACTTTCCAGTTTAAAGCAATTTCTTGCTGGGAAACACAGGAGCCAAACAGAAGCTAAATAGTTTTTAACCAAGTTTGTCTCTATTGTTTAAAAAAAAGAGCTCCTATTACATTAGAATCTTTCACTTGAAGCCATATTGTCATATTGTACTCAGATCAGGAAACATGATTACAATCAATAAAACCCATTTGGATGCAAAGTTTATTAAGTTTAGTAGAGTATTAATACTATCCTAC
>NW_025351104.1:0-1269 GCF_016433145.1 Gracilinanus agilis
GGAATGGGGTCAGAGGAGGGGTTCAGGGAGGGGGGCCTTTCTGCTCCTAAGCTGCCTGGCTAAGCTAGGCTGGTGTGCTGTGGCGAGTGATCTTACCCATGATACAAACCCTTATACCAACCATAAAATGAGATGTTGTAAGGGGAGCGTTAGCATCAGCTGCAAGCCAGCTGCGTGGTGGCTGCAGTGACAATAATAAGAACATACAATTAATACGCCGGCCCCTCCACACGCCACACCCCCCTCACCGCCACCCCCACCCAGCTGTCACTCAGCACAGGACAAATCTCCCTCAGGGGGCTTTGCAACCACGTCAGGCCGAAATCGAGGAGACACAGACAAAAACCACAGACACGGCCATCGGGCATGGCCCCCGCCCACCCAAGGTGGCCCTGCCGGGGGTCAGGGGAGGGGATGGGAAGGAGGGAGAGGAAGGGGGGGGAGGTGGCCGAGGGCTCCCCGCCAAGGCCGCAGGGAGATAAGGCAAGGCAAGGCGGAGTGGGCACAGCAGGCCAGGAATCCGAGCCTGGCCCCCCGAGCCCCTCCGGCTCCCACAGCCACTCGAGCCCCCTTCCCTCCCCTCCCCTCCGGCCTTCAGCCAGCCCCGCCACCAGGCTACCTCCATCCCCCTCAGAGTCAACGTGTGGCACTTACCTCTCCCGGCCCCCCGGGCGCACATACACACACGTTGAGGGGAGTTTTGGTTTTTTAAATATATATATAAAAAAAGATATATAAGAGACAGAGGCAAAATAAGGAATGAGTGTTGATGTGAGGAAGTGAGGGGGGACGGAGGGCAGGGACGGGAGGGAAGAGACAAGAAGGGAGACACTCACAGTGCATGTCCCGCTCGTGCTCGTACTCAATGAAGGCATAGCCTCGAGGCTTCCCAGACCGCTTGCTGTAGACCATGTGAATCTGCAGCATGGACACAAGTGTCAGCACCCCCAGGAGAAGTCGTAAGGGGTCCCTGAAACAACCCTAGCCCTCGCTTCCGGGTCACTCACCCTTTTGATAGGTCCATACACCTCAAATTCTCTCCGTAGCTTTGATTCTGTTGTGTCATAGTTCTACAAGAGACCCAGAGTTAGGCCACTGCTCCTGAGCTGGCCCGTGTGTAAGGTGCGTCCAGCCTCCAACGACGAGGGAGTGCTGTGGCCGCCCCACTCAACATACAAAAGGTCCCAGAGCTGGACTCGCCTATGTTCAAACAGAACCGCAGGACCTCCTGATGCCTCCCCCCCACCCCCCACCCCCACCCCAGGGGCT
>NW_025351105.1:0-4374 GCF_016433145.1 Gracilinanus agilis
TACATCATGATATATAATATAAATATTATATTTATATATAAAATAATATAATTTCATTTAATATAATTAGAAAATATTTGTACTACTCCTGTATTAACCTAGAATGTGATAAATAGAATAAATACGATAAGAAGTCAACTAGCAGCCCTACAAGGGAGGTCTGATGACCCACGTAATCTTTTTTCAAGAGGAGATCATTATTCTAACTTTGGCACATTTGAAAAGTCATTTTCTAGCAGTTGATGTTGAATAAGCAGTCTCCCTCATCCCCAGGAATTTATAAATTGTATAAATTGCTAGGCTACTCTTTCATATATTTAGGCTCTTTAGCTATTATTTTCTTTAAAATTTTTTCTCAACTACATGAAAAAAACTATTTTTAACTTTCATTTTTTAAAAAACTCTATTCTCTTCTACTTATCTATTTTCCTTTACTTTAAAATTACTACAAAAAGTCTTGCCATTTCTTTGGTATAATAAAGGTTAATATCCAGTCATATAATTTAGGTAACAGCATCTGTATTATATTGGCATGATACAACCCTGAAAAATGAATGTATCTCCAACAGTTTAGTCTCCTTTTATTTTTATAAAGTTTTTAAAGAATTTTCTTATGCAAAGTGTGTGAAAATATAAAAAAAGGATAATGGTTTTGTGGCTTCATTTTGTATCCTGCTGCTATTAATTTTTTTCATCGACTCGCTGGGATTTTCAAAGTAAAGCAACATTTCATCTGCAAATAGAGATCATTTTACCTCCTTGTGGCTATTCCCTGAATTTCTCTTTTTTTCTAGGATTTCTCTAGCTAGGATTATATCAGACAACATGTAAAATTATTTTATCTAATAATCATGGAAACAATGGACTCATCTTTTTTGTTACCATTTCTAAATGCAGCAATATAATATATGACATAACAATCCAATACATATGAATTTTCATAAATGTGTAATAAATTATGCTTATCTAAAAGAGACAAATTCTTATATTAGCCACATCCAAAAATCTGTCTCATATCATATATTTTCCTGTCTTGTATCCTTCCTCTCTCTTCAAGAAGGCAGGTAATATGACCCAGGCTGTGTATATATTATCACATAATACATATTTCTGTTATATTATGAAGTGAGACTCATATTATTTACAATGGAGAAAAATTCACGAAGGAAATAAAGTGAAGAATGTTATGTTTCAATGTGCATTTAGACTCTGTTCCTTCTATGGCTATAAATAACCTTTTTCCCCCTATGAGTCACTTGGAGTTGTCTTGCTGATGATAAAGTCCTTCACAGTTGATCATCATACATTGTTGCTGTTACTGTGTACAACGTTGTTCTCCTGGTTCTGCTCATTTCGCTTTGCATCACTTCATAGAAGTCTTTCCAAGTGTTTTTGTGATCATCTTGTTTGTCATTTCTTATGGCACCAGAGTATTCCATCACAGTCACATACCACAATCTGTTCAGTCATTCCTCAATAGATGGACATTTCCTTTGCCTTTTAATATATCCTATCTGATCTCCCTCTTCCCCTTTGGGGCTTAAAACACGGTCTAATGTGGTTCTTATTGAGACTGATAAGGGATCAGTTTCTGATGATCATGATCAATGGCTAGAGCCATTTCCAATACATATTCTTATCTTTGATCTAGAGTTCTCCATTTTGGCGATCACCTCCCGATGCCATTTTGGGGTCCTATTTATCCCTTTTTTTTTTTCAATTTGGAGTTCATTTGTAGTTATTCAGTCTCTCTTTCTGAGATTGGGTTGTTTAAATGCTCTGTTTACCATTCTGTTCAGGTATTCTATATTTTTGTAAATATTCATCCTTTCAGTGGGGGATGGAATTTATTACCCATGGATTTTATGGCGCTGTTCTTTCCCTTCTAGTTCTGATACTTCAAGGCAATTTTCTTTTATGATTTCTTAAAAATAATGTATCGAGGATTATTGTTTTATCATGCTCTTTGGAGAACCTGGCGATTCTTGGAATATCTCTCTCTAGCCTGTTTTCCAAATCAGTTGTTCTCAACAGTGTGTATTTCACATATTTTTGGATTCTTCTGTCTTTAGACTTCATCCGAATATTCATTTGGGATCATTAAATGTTTGTGTTGTTTCCTCTGTTATAGTTGTTTCTGTGCTCACTGCGGGGTTAAGTTTTCCTAGTTTGAGTCTAGGCTTTGGATTCCACTCCTTTCTTTCTTCCTTTGGTTATTAGTGTTATTAGTAATAATAGTTAACATTTTCATGGCACTTGCTAGGTGACAGAAATTGGGCTAAGCGACTTACAAGTGTTTTCTCATTTGATCAGCACAACACCACTGAGAGGCAGGGACTAATATGATCCTCATTTTACAGTCAAGAAAACTGAAGCAAACAGAGATTATGTGACTTACCCAATGTCACACCACTAGCAAGTGTCAGAGGCTAAATTTGAACTCGGGTCTTCCTGACTCCAGACCTAGCAATTTGTGCCTAGATTAGCTGCCTCAATCAGGTCTTTTAAGTACTCTCAGAGACCTTGAGGGCATTCCATAGCCTTTTCTGTGGTTGCTGAATTTATTCTTTTCTGGAGTATTGTCCTGGGATTCTCCTACTGTATTAGGAGTTGTTCTTTGTTTAGTCATTTCCTCGGAATTTCCATTGTTTCCCCATTTCGATCTGTGAAGGCTTAACTCATGAATTTCCCATTACTGAAGTGTAATCCTCTTGAATCAGCTTTGATGGGAAATTTGTTATTAAGAGACAGCTCAGAGACCCACTATGGCAGGGGGAAAGAGAGCTGTCCTTGGTGTTCTCTGACGCTTCGTGGCTATATGATCCCTGCCAGGCCACAACTTTTGAGGGACCTAAACCAGGCTAAGTCTCAGAGTTATAAAGAAGAGACCATCCTGCTTTGCTAGAGAAGCCTCCTTCAGGGGGGTTTCATCATACCAGCAAAGTGGAAGGCCCCAAACCAACTCTGTCTCTCTCTCTCTGTCTCTGTCTCTCTTTGTCTCTGTCTTTCTCTATCTCTGTCTCTCTGTCTTTCTCTGTCTCTCTGTCTCTCTCTGTCTTTCTCTATCTCTGTCTCTGTCTTTCTCTATTTCTGTCTCAGTCTTTCTCTGTTTCTGTCTCTGTCTCTGTCTCTCTCTCTCTCTCTCTCTCTGTCTCTCTGTCTCTCTCTCTCTCTCTCTCTCTCTCTGTCTCTGTCGTTCTCTGTTTCTGTCTCTGTCTGTCTGTCTCTGTCTTTCTCTGTCTGTCTGTCTGTCTGTCTGTCTGTCTGTCTGTCTGTCTCTCTCTCTCTCTCTCTCTCTCTCTCTCTCTCTCTCTCACACACACACACACACACACACACACACACACACACACAACTTTATTAAACCCTGGGAAGTGGGAACATAAAGATAAGTGAAAATGCTTTCTTTCCTTAATGGAGATTATTGTAGAGTATAACACGCATTGTTGTGGTTGTGGTTGTTCAGCCATGCCCTACTCTATGTGATTGTCCATGGAGTTCTTAGTAAAGCTACTAGAGTGGTTTGCCATTTTGTTCTTCAGTGTGATCCCATTTTACAGATGACAAATGGAGGCAAACAGGATTAAGTGACTTGCCCAGGATCACATAGCTGACAAGTGACTGTGGCTGAATTTGAACAAAGATCTTTCTAACTCCAGACCCTGTGCTCTATCTAGCTGCTGCCATAGCATGCACAGAGATAAGTAAATACAAGTTGATTTGAAAAGAGAGAGAATGTTTGGTTGCTTTTCTTTTTTGAATTTTACTTTATTTTCTTCTGAACTTAGCAAATACCAAAGAAAATGATCATGCACATATAGAGTAGAACAGGAAATCAATTCCTCCAACAAAGCAGACCACACTACCTCCTGATCCCGGGGGCCTGTGCCTGAATTCTCTCTCTTCTCTGCCTCCTGAATTCTTTCAGACTCAATTGAAATCCTTCCTTCAGTTGCTTCTCCTCTGAAATTTCCTTCCGTTTGCCCTGTACATACATTGTGTGTGTGTATTTATATATATATATATGTATATATATATATATATATATATATATATGTTCCCATGTTCTTTTCCATTAGACTCCTTTCTTTGTTTGCCCACACTTAGGACAATGTCCAGTGCATTGGTAGGCACTGAATTCATCCTTGTAGGCAGGCATGAAATTGTGAGACTCTCTCTACAGCTTACTTTTCTTTTTCAGTGTAAAAGTAAGGTTGAAATCACCCCATTTGGCTCTGATGTTCTCTCAATCAGAGCATCAGAGTCAATATGGTAGTTTCAACCCCTCTTAGGGCTTTTATTCCCATCCTGACATGAGTATACAACAAATTCAACATGTAACTTCCTTCCTTCCTTCCTTCCTTCCTTCCTTCC
>NW_025351106.1:0-1752 GCF_016433145.1 Gracilinanus agilis
CTTCCTTCCCCCTTTCCTTCCTTTTACCTTAATCTTTGTTGTCTTGATGGTGTCTGCCCATTCTCGTGGATCTTAGTCACTGAGACTCTAACTGCTGTATACTGGAAGAGACTGAGGCAGTTTTTGCCAAGATTAGATCCTTGGGGAATGGCACGTGAGTGTGAGCTGGTTTTTATTTTCCTTTTTTTTTTTTTAAGTTTTATTGATGTGTTTTGGTTTTTCATTAGAAACATCTACAGATTCCTCCCACTTTGTGAGAAGTCTGTTGTAACAAAGAAAACTAATAATACAGTGACCTCATCTGAGAGGTTAGGCAGCTTTCCACATCTGTAGCAACTCTAACCAGTTATCTCTATTAAAAAAACATTAAGAGAACTGTATTTTCTACCCCCACACACACGCGCCATTGGAGAAAAATAGAAACAAATTTTTATAACAAATATGGATAGGCAAACCAAATAATTTCTCTGTATTTATTATGTTTTATTCTGACCCTTAAATCTATCCCTTTTCTTTGTTGGATAGCATTTTCATCATCAGTCCCCTAGAATCATGGATGATCATTGTTTTGATCATAGTTTTTATAGCTTTCAAAGTTTTTTTTAAAAATATGCAACATTATCCTATTGTATAAATTGTTCTCATGATTCTGCTCATTTCATTCTTCAACAGCTTATAAAAATCTTCAAAAATGGGCTGTTCACTGTCCCCTTGTTTGGTGTTGCTATTCTATGGGTTAGTTTGGTGCCTCATTTTAGTGTTCTACATGTTGTCACAAGTTCCTCAATTCCTCTCCCCCTACATACACACACACCACACCCTATGGCTTCAGCCTTGCCTGCTTTCTTCACTTGGTCCTGACACGTCTCACACCAGTGGACTCTACAGCTGTTGCCTGAGAAACACAACCAGCTGTTATTTCAAGAGGGTTCTTATCTCACTGCCCACTTTGGGAACCAAACGGTCCTCAGCCAGCCTGGACATTTTCTCCAGATATTTCTGAAATTTCAAAAAAAAAAAAAAAATAGATTGACTCTGCTCTCCCTTCCCAGCAGGCTTCCTTCACTGTTGAGAAGGAAAATCTGGCCCTTCCACTGTTCTGGGAGTCAGGAGTGCTACTCTGACTCCCTGGGACCCATCATCCCCTCTACTACATTTAATCCATCCCTCTAGAAATCTGAGTCATTGGCCCCAGCCCTAGAAGGCTGTGATTCCCCAGATTGGAACAAAGCTCTTTTCTTCTTGGCTCTGTCACTGACCCACCTTGGAGAGAGAAGCCCAGTGGAGGAGAGTTTGCCCTGAGGTGACAGTTATAAAATGGGCACACAGACACGTCCCAACAGGTAACCCCACAAAGGTGCTTTGTTGGCCGGGAAGATGACAGAGCAGTGAGAAAAGTCCTGGATTTGTCGCTGGGGGACCCGGATTCTCACTCTAGCCTTGCCAATGACTGCCAGTGTGACTTTGGACAAATCACTTAACCTTTTGTGAGTCTCAGTTTCCTCATCTGTTAAGTGACCTCCTTTGTAGGTCCCTTCCCAGCCTGAGTGTATGACTCTATGATCTTTTGTATCCAGCTCATCCATGAAGGCTACCATTAAAATACATTATATCTTAAGTGTGACTTGGTTTTGCTTAGATACACCTATAGTAATAGTAGCAATCATTTACTGTGGATAGTGCTTTAAACTTTGCAAAGCTCTTTACTAATATTTGCCAATTTTAATTTTATATATTCATAAAATTTTATTT
>NW_025351107.1:0-8682 GCF_016433145.1 Gracilinanus agilis
AAATAACTAAATAGGTCCCAGGAAAAAACAAATACAAAAAAATCTTGAAATCTAAGGTAACACACTCCAGCACCTTAGAAACCATGAGACTTTAAGCAAAAAGCCATTAATTAAGCCTATTGTCCTGGTTGCTAAAAATTCAAAAAATTAAATTAAATAAGATCAAGCAAGGGAGAAAGAACCTAATTATTGATAGTTATTATGGGGATAGAGAAGACCTCAGCTCAAACTCAGAGAACAGTGAAATAAAAATCTTACTTCAAAAAAACAGCAAAGAAATGCAATAAATGGCCATGAACTCAAAAAGAGATATCAAAAGAGTTTTAAAAATACCTTAGACACAAAATGAGAAAGGCTGAGCAAAAATTAGAAAAAAATAAAAATAATGCACAAAACCAAAGAAAATTATAAAAAAAAATCACCCAAATGGAAAAAAAAGAGATTCAGAAACTCATGGAAGAAAATCATATAGTAAGAACTAGAATTGGACAAGGGGAAGCTACTTCCTAAGACAATAAGACATAATAAAGCAAATCAAAACAATAAAATAAAAGAAGAGAACATGAAACATCTCATCACAAAAACAACTGACCTAGAACATAGATCAAGAAGAGACAAAATAAGAGTAGTTGGACTCCCTGATTGTGATTTAAAAAAAAATAGTCTAGACACAAAACTCCAAGAAATCATTAAGGAAAACTGCCTAGAAATTCTAGAATCAGAGGGTAAAATAGAAATGGAAAGAATACACTGATCACCATTTCAAAGAGGCTCCAAACATGAAAATATGCAGGAACATCATTGCTAAATTCTGTAACTTCCAAGTTAAGGAGAAAATGTTACAAGCAACAAGAAAAGGATAATTTGAATACTGTGAAGCTAGTCATAATAACAAAAGACTTGGCATTTGAAATAGTAAAAGAATGCAAGACATGGAACATGGAATTTTGTAGAGCAAAAGAACTGGGCTTACAACCAAGAATAAGATGTCCAGCAAAAATGAGCATAATTATAATAGGTAGAAAGTGAATATTTAACAAGCTAAAGGAGTTTCAACTATTCTATAACTCAGCAGAAAATTTGATCTATAAGAAACATACAAAGATAATGAAAGCTAATCATAAGAAACTCAAAAGATCAAATTGTTTGATTCTTGATTGGGAAAATGTCATCTATAGTTCCTGGAAAGGGTATTGCTATTTGAGTATTTTGAAGGGGTGTGTATGAATGAAAGACTTGAGGTTGAGGTAAATGTCATAGAATGAGCTGAAGTGGTAGTAGAATAGACCAGAAAGAGGATGGGTGGAACTAAATTATATGGAGGAGGAATGAGTAGAGGAACTGCCACAGAGAAGGCGAAGAGCAGATGGAGAGCTGGTAGCACTAGAACCCTACTCTCATTAGGCCTGGGATAAAGAGAGAACAGCATACACAGTTAGAAGGATAAACATTTTCTTAACATATAGAGAAACAGAAGGGAAGGGAGATGGAGTAAGGGAGGGCCTGGGAGTCCCTTTGGGAGACTGAAGGAATAAGAGAAGGAAGGGTAGGTTAAGAGGAATAATGGCAAGGGGCTAAGAAAAAGGAGTTACCTAGGCGGGGGTACATATCAAGGAATAGTGGGGTAAGGTGCAGGGATAGAGAAGGACTTTTAGGACAATCTAGGGGAAAGATTTTTAAAACTGAACTCATAACAAGAAGTAGGAGAGCAAGATTGGAAAGATAAGGGAGGGATTTTTGGAAAGGTGAACAGAATAAAAATTAAAAGGTAAGGGGGAAGGGACAAGGGAGGGAGTCTTTGAAAAGATGGGCCAATTTGGAAGTAGGAGGGCAAGGGGAGAAGATCAAAAGAAATTGGTCAAAGGAAACTGGATATCTGAAGAGGGGTACCACAGAAAGAAAGGAAGAGGGTGATAAATAGTGAGAAGGAACAGAGAAGATGGAAATGCACAGCTAGTAATTATGACATTCAGGATAAATGGAATGAATTTAAACATGGGAAGAAAATAGATAGCAGAAAGGATCAAAAAGCAGGACCTGACAATGTGTTGTTTACAAGAAATTCACTGAAAACAAGAGGCACACCAATAGAGTGAAGGTAAGGAGCTGGAGCAAAATATACTGTGCCTCAGCAAATCCAGAGAAGGTAAGGGCAGCAGTCATGAGGTCCAATGGAGTTGGGGCTAAAATGGACAAAATTGGAAGGGATGAATAGGACAAATATATTAAGGTGGGGGGGCACTATAGACAATGAACATTATCAATATTGGACCTGTATAAATCAACTGTTATTACATCCAGATTTTTAAAAGAAAAAAATGAAATATGGGTGGAAATAGATAACAAAATAATAATAGTAGGGGTCTTTCATTTTCCCCTTTCCAAAAAAAGATAATTCAAACCAAACAATAAATAAGAAGTTAAGAAGATGCATAGAACCTTAGATAAGTTAAATATGACAGATATCTGGAGAGCCTGCACAAATCTGCATGAAGCTTTTTAGATCTAAGCCTGAGTATACACATAATCCAAACATACTTTCTGATAGGACAACAATGGCTTAGAGAGTATAAATATTCTACAAAAGTCTTGCTTTAACACTCATCATACTATGGACATAAGCCCGCATTCCTCAGGGCTTGGGATGTTAGAACAAAAATTCCACTGGGTATGATAAAATTTGAAAGACTTGGATATGAAAAGAGTATGGTTCTGGCAACAGATTTTGTCTGCTGCATAAGGACCAATCTAGCTAAACATGATCCTGGTAATTCCTGTTACCTGAGAACCAGACAGGTTAAGTTGATCAAATTAAATGCTGATAAGAATATGAAAAACAAACCTAAAATATTACATTTCTAGAGCAGCTATAATATTTTTTTAAGAAAACAAGATGGAAATATACATTAAAAGTTGTAAAGTTGTTCATCCTATTCCTAAGATTAGACCCTAAGGGCATTATTGAGAGGATAAAAAACTGTGTATGTCTGAAAATTTTCATGGAAACTTTGTTTGTAATGACAAAATAACTATTTGAATATAATTAGATTGTATTATGTTATTAGAAATGAGAAATATTGGAAATATAAAGAAAAGGGAAATATATGAAGAGATGAAAAGAGAATAAGAATAATACATACTATAATTACATTTTTAAAAAGTCATAAAATCAAGGGGAAAAAAGTATCCAAGTAAACAAATCCAAAGGAACTCAAAATCAGAGGGTGTTTATATTAGCACATATATAGTTTACATATTTTTAAACAGATTGTACCCAATGTGGAACTTGTGGTTTTACATGTATTTTTTGCATTTGTATATTTAAATTGTTTGTGGTATTGGTGGTTATTAAGGATATAATGAAAAAAATGAAAAAGCAAAGAAAAACTATGTGGGCTTTATCCTATAGTGTAATCAAGATGCCAGAGGCTTTGCATCCACTAACACTATAAATGAAGAAATTAGTTAACTCCAGGCCCAGTCCCCAAAATAATAAAGCATCATTAAATGGCAATGAAGAATAGATGTCAAGGCCAATGATGTGCATGTTAAACAAGTTACATGTCACCTATTTGTGAGGGAGAAGCCTTCTTCAGGTTCTTGGACTCTTGATCATGTAGACTGAAAAGCCAAAACTGAAATGGGGCATCTTCAAGGTTAATTGTGTCAGAAAGAGTGACATTCTGGCACTGGAAGGGGAGCTGTTTTACAGTAAGTCACTGTCCTGGAACTTGTTAAAGTGCTTTGAGAGGAGAGTCAAGGAAGAAAAAAATGGAGATCTAATTTTTTTCCATTTCTAGGGAAGAAGTACTTTAAATAATTAAATAGACTACAAATGCTCCTATTTATTATTCCCCCAGAGAGAGTCAGCACCATAGCCCTACTAGCCCTTTACACTGAACCCCTATTTTTGCCTTTATGCTTTCTGTTCTTTTAAAAATAGAAACCAAGCCAATCTGAGCTGGAAAAATAAAAACCTCTTTTATAAGGAGTAATGACATTGTGCCATCCATTGAGAGGGGGCAAACCTGCATCCCAGACTGTGAGCCAGTATTTCATGAACCCTGCCTGGTGTTCCCTCTCAAACAGAGGCCCTGTGTCCCCCAGTTACTTGGAGAATATCCTTTTTTCCCTCCCAGGAAGTTCCTTCTATGTTTTAAAAAAGAAATATCCATAATTAGTAAGAATCTTCCTCAGTTAAACATGACTTTCTCAGATATTTGCACTAAATTTTTCTCTTCCCCTTGAAAGCCAGTGTAAGCCCCCAAGTTGGACGAAATCAAATTTGTGGTGGACAAAACTGTCCTTTTCTGCCACAGCAACAAAAATGTATATTTCTGTAATGCTTTAAGACTCACAGAGTGCTTTCCACCCAATAATTCCTGGAGATGAGCCAGGACAATAAGATTATACCTGAGGAAACTGGGTTTCAGACCCAGTGTCCTATGTATAGCTAATAAAGCAGGATTCAAACCCAGGTGTTTTCTATGTCCATGTTTGATCCTCCTCACAATTTCAAACGCTCCCTCTTGTGGCTTCCCCATAATGCTGTCAGTGGGGTGGAGACCTGGAAACACTAATCCTTTGGCTCCTTTGACATTGAGACAACCTTTGGGGGATTATCCCATGTCACCAGTAGCACTTGGAGCTCTTGGAAGGAGCTCATCATCTCCCCCTCCAAGTAATGGACTAAGCACTCTGTCAAATGCTTCTCCCAGCTAGCATTCCACACCGATTCCTCCAGAAGACAGACTTGGATTTTTATTTTGGCTTCCGAGTATACAGATGACTGAGCATTATTATTTAAAGCCAGATAAAAGTGATATATTTTGATAGTCTAGCTGCGAACAAATTTAAAACATGTTCCTACTTATTTCTTAGAGTGAGCAAGAAAAAAAGATCTGGAGAATCAAAGAATCATAGATTCAAATTGTGGAAGGGACCACAGAGGATGAGATATCCAAGCCCTACCCAAAGGGTATGTTGAGAAAAGTTCACGTCAGTTTGATATTATGAAAGAATCTGATCATTTTATTGTAACAATAATGAGGTTAGCTTTTTTTTTCTTCATCCCTTGACTTTTTATATATAAGAAGGTGAAGGGTGATCTTTGTCAATTGGCAGTGGGTTGGAAGTCCTTCCATTGGTACAGATCAAAACCAGTCCTAGGGAAATACCTTTTTGGGGAGAAGCTTTTGATTTTCCCCAATTTATTCTGATCTATTTGACTCAGAACACTGATAGAGTTGTCTACAAGATCAGCTCTCTAACCATTATTCAACACCATCTCTCCAGAATTTACAGCTTATTATAACGAGATCATTAGCAGGAGCAGGTTCCTACCTTTATTCCCAGTGAGTTGATAGCAGGGTTTGTTTGACACTGCAATGGTCCAAGGGTCTGAATACGGAAAATATATAGAAGAGATTCCTCTCGTGCAGAGTTTGGCCATCCCACGGTTAGAAGTGTTTCGCTGATAGTACTGGGTCCGATATTATGCAGCTGCCAAAGAAATGCTTACAGTGACTATCGTGTTTTAATGTATATATCATTCTTTTAAAATCGGCTGGAATATGAATCCAGAAAAAATAATATAAACAGTTTAGATGGGGCCAAGTACCATAGACAGTGTGACCTGATGGCTGTTATTAGAGCTTGTTTAAATCAGTGAAACTCCATGCATGGATTTTCTCAACACTGTCCACAGAGCTTAGCCATGTTCTAAAGTTATGGTGTTTACCTTGATTGTTTTTATTACTTTAATTTTGGAGATAGGCTTGGGACATTAACTGTATCATTTTTAAACTCAGTTGTTGCTTTTCCTGGTTAGAGCTGTCTACCCTTTCCCGACTACTGACTTGTGAATTGCAACCATATGTGACATACTCTCTTTCACCTCCTGGAAGAATGGTCATCTATCAAACGCTGAAGATAGTCTGGCCTCAGTACAGTTCACTTAAAGGGCTTGTTCCAAAGCTGGGCTCCCTTTGTTTTAATCAGTAAATCTCTAGGAAAAAACCCACAACTCATAAAGAGATGTGCACTACGAAAATATAGCCCTTCATTCAACGGCTGCAAAAAAGCTCACAAAGTTTACCCCACTCGAATTGTTTTTTTTCTCACTATTATTGACAGGAAACTTTCATCTTTTTTTTCATACATTTTAAACATCCCTAAAAATCTCCAAAATACATTGCTTTTTTTTTTGCTTATTAGGCAATCCACTTAATTCACATGATCAAAATTCCATGATGTTCACTGATGCAGTTTAAAAAAAATATCCTGAGCAATTAAATGTGCACTGACTAGCTGATGGTTCTGATGTGGCCAGAATAATGGAATTCTTGTTATACCCAAACTAGTCAGATAATTTGGAAACTGGATTCTCATGATTATTTCAAGAGGGCACGGGGGCAGATTATAAATCAGGTACTCCCCAGGGCTGAAATCAGCATAGGGATGTTTGCATGATCTATCTCACAATCCTTTTCTCACAGCGTCTTGGTTCATTGGAATCGTGCTATCCTTTATAATCAGGAGAAGAGATTTAAGTGATCCTTTGATCCATGAATGGGCAGGGCCACATGTTTTTCAACCATGTAGTTTGGAACATGCAGAACTCCTCCCTCTGACACTGGGCAGCGTTGGATTTCTTCTTTCTCAATAGCATAAACAGCCAATCCATTTTCAAAGGGCTTTATGGCTAAATCTGGTGAATGTTACCTTCAAGTGCTCTCTAGAGGATAGAAGATGGGGGCTACATTCAGAAGTATTTGAAAAGGGAATGGTTATAAATTCTATGGCCAAGGACAGGAGAAATCAATTGTGAAGGCACCACAGAACCTTAGTTTTTCATTGAAGAGAAGTCTCAGAACTTTCACATGAAGTAATAGATACTCCTTTCCATTGTTATGGTTTACCCCAATAAAAAAAAAGGAGTGAAAGGAATGAAGCCATTATCTCATTTAAGTTTTTGCATTCTTTTTTTCAACAAATAGGCATTTAATTTTAGTTGTTTCTACATTAAAAAAAAAAAAAAGCTTCCAATCCAAGATTGGGGTTTTTTTTCTTTATTTTGAAAGGTCAAGGAATAGTCCACAAAATCTTAGAGATATTATTTCAGAAGTTTTCTATTCCGTCCTTCACTTGAAGCATGAATCCCCTCTAAAGTAAGTAATTATTATTTTGTGCTGCTTGCTTTTATTTGGATATGTAAAACATCAACATAGGGAACTCACAGTGTGGGATCTCTTTTGATCAATGTAGATTGCAACTCAATAATAATAATAATAGTAACATTTAGATAGTATTTTCTATGTCCCAGGAACAGTGCTAAGTGCTTCACAATTATTATTTTATCTGATCCTCACAAGAACTCTGGGAAGGAGATGCTAAGAGAGTTTAGGAGTGGTCCTAGGAGCTGGGGAGAAGAGTTGTGGAGAAAGTTATAATTGAACTGTGTCTTCCAGGAATGGAGGAATTCTTAGGAAGCAGATGTAAGGAGTGAATCCAGGCATGGAGAATAACAACCAATGTCATTTCCTTTCATTTTAAATGGCCATGTTAGACTTTTGGTTTCTAAGGTTGTTCTCAGCTAGAAAATTTGACCTTTAGGGATGAATGTTTTCAATTCTCCTGTGAATACTTAGCAAAACATTTTAGAAATTGTCTGTGAATAGCCAGTGGTCTTCGTTGGAGAGAAGGGATGTGAAAATGCCTTAGCATGAGGGAAGAACCAGAATCCAGTCATCTTTTTATATTTCCATGCTCCGGACCAAGAAAAGAAGGACTTTAAAAATATTTGCCTGCCATGTTAACAGCTTTTACTAAAAGGGAGCAGGTAAGTTGGATCTATGGCTATTTTAATCTATACAACTTAAAACACTAGACACTTAACAGAATATTTTGAAAGCACTGGTCTACAGTGAGTACAAAAGCCAGAACTTGAATCAGCGACATTTTAAAATTCCATTAGAATTTCTTTTTTAAAAAATAGAGAATTTAAGACAGTGTTACTAGGGCAACATTAATGTATAAGTTACCTCATAAATATGCTCTACTAATGGTCCAACTTCTTCTTCTTTGTGGGGTTCCTCTTCAGGCTCCCAATTGTGAATGGGCAGAACAATCTGTGGTGGATGGGATACTCTGTAATATAAGCATCGCAAATGATTGAATGAACACTATCATCACCATCCATCCATCTGTCCATCCATTCATTCAATAAAACATTCTTGCAGGGCACTGGGTAAAGCTATGAGTTATACAGAAATTGACAGCATCTAGAATTCTCTGGAGAGGAAATTACAGTCCAATAATATCAATCAGGAATATAGATCCATTCATCTAATCCATTAGATTCTGAGATCCTCAAAGGCAGGGACCATCTTTTGCCTTTCTGAGTATCCTCAACAGTTGGCACAGTACCTGGCACTCAAGAGAAATTTACACAGTGCTTACCTAGACTGACAGATATATCAAATACCTGCCTGAGCAATGACCTGCACTGAAAACCAACACAGATAAGAATTTGAGATAAGCTACAGTCTCTGCCCTCATGGTGCTTCTAGTCCAGTAGGACAGGAAAGGACATATACAAAAAATAGTCCTAATATACAATAACATGCAGCAAGAACTCAATCTCACCAATTTGTTCATCCATATGTATAAGAGAGATGTAAA
>NW_025351108.1:0-4664 GCF_016433145.1 Gracilinanus agilis
CTCTCTCTCTCTCTGTCTCTCTCTCTCTCTCTGTCTCTCTCTCCCTCACAAGCTATATAAATGTTGGTGATGAGTTCTAAAGGTTCCATTCCAGAAGCAGCCCTAACATGGGAGAAAGCCAATCAACACCTCTTTTGCATGAGGAATTACTGAAATTCCTACCCACTCCAGGAAACTTCACAGAGAGCAGCCACGGGGTCCTCTCTTCTCCTTTCACAAATTCCCAAACAAGTCCTCACAGGCAAGACTTTCTATTCTTTCTGGAACAACATCATCGTTGCCACGTATGAGAGTGTTTTCAAACAACTCCCCCTTTTGTTTGCTACTCTCTTAAAGCCTTTTTTTTTGGGGGGGGGGAGAAACCCTCAAGTGAGAATAGTGGTTTGGGCAGCATGGACAAAGGAGAAGGTTGGCCATTCATTCTTCCAAGAAGGGCCGCTGTCCAGAGTCCCAGAACTAAAGGCCAAGATTCTGGAGGGGATCAGCTCCAGCTCTTGCATGGTGAAGAATCTATCCACCAAGTGGTCCTTCCTCCTCCTCCGTGGGCTCTGGGGACGCTGTAACACAAGACCGTCCATTCCGTGTCTCCCGGCGTGTGGCTGGCTCTAGCTGCTCCCAGAAATTCTCTCCCTCACCTCCAGCTCTCTGGGCTGCCTTCAGGTCTTGACCAATCCTGCCATCTGCCCTTCCTGGTCCTCCTCCATCTCAGGGCTTCGAGAATAATCCCGACGTGCCCAAGAACCCGACTTCTCCTGTCGATATCCCGTTCGTCCATAGTCGTTTGCTTGTTGTCTCTTCTATGAGACTCGAGCTCCGGGAGAATTGGTTCATTTATGGCTTTACCTGGGGATTTGGGTTTTCTATGTCCAACAGGGAAGGAAGGTTCGCATGATAACACAGTACGGATGAGCCAGATCAAATGGCTGCCATCTCAGGGAGGGGGAGGAAGACAGACAATTGGGATCTGGAAGGTCCAAAAACGTATGATGGAAACTGATATCACATGTAATTGGAAAAATAAAACACATTTTAAAAAATAAAGGAAGGGAGGCTGGCTTCTGCCTTTCTCACAGGCCCAGGGTTTATTTCGTACAGCGCCAGGCACATTGTAGGCCCTCGATAAAGGCTTTCTGGGTGATAACTTCTTCGAGGAAGGAACGGGGCGGGAGATCTCCAAACGCAGAGACCATCCATGATTCCAAAGGCCAGCACAAGGTCCCTTGTAGGACACGATGGCCAGACGTCACCTAACAGAACATTAGGGAGCACTGACTGGTATCGAGAGGGCCGGGGCTGGTGTCCCAACTCTGCTGCTATCAATGAGGTGACCTTTGGGGCAAGTCATTTCCTCTCGCAGAGACTCAGTTTTCTCTTCTGTAAAAAAGAATTTGGACTAGAGGATCTCTAATGTCACTTTTTATTTTTATTTTTTTTTTAAACCCTTGTACTTCGGTGTATTGTCTCATAGGTGGAAGATTGGTAAGGGTGGGCAATGGGGGTCAAGTGACTTGCCCAGGGTCACACAGCTGGGAAGTGGCTGAGGCCGGGTTTGAACCCAGGACCTCCTGTGTCTAGGCCTGACTCTCACTCCACTGAGCTACCCAGCTGCCCTCTTTTTATTTTACAAATTACTTCTAATGCTGCGTCTCATTTGGAATTTGGGGTGGCTCCTGGGCATACTGATTCCCACCGCCAGTGAGCCCTGGTGTGGAATAAAGAAACAACAGGGAAGTGAAACCTTGTTGTTTGTCCTTCGTTTCCCAAGAGGACCGACGACATCACAAGGTTGGGGTAAAATAGTGGAAGATGGTTCATGTCTCGACTTGCTGGTGAACTAGATTTAAGGGAAGCAGAGTCATGCGAAGCTGCCTGCCTCCACTCTCTCTTCCAGAGTCACTGGGGGGCAGCTGGGTAGCTCAGTGGATTGAGAGCCAGGCCTAGAGACGTGAGGTCCTGGGTTCAAATCTGGCCTCAGACACTTCCCAGCTGTGTGACCCTGGGCAAGTCACTTGACCCCCATGGCCCACCCTTACCACTCTTCCACCAAGAAGCCAACACACAGAAGTTAAGGGTTTAAAAAAACAACAACAGAGTCATTGGAAGTCGAAGGGCAGAACAAATTAGAGTAAAAATGGGGGCAAAGATAGGCACCACAATGGAGGAGCACCAGGCCTAGATCTGGATGTCCTGGGTTCAAATCTGGCCTCAGACACTTCCTAGCTGTGTGGCCCTGGGCAAGTCACTTAACCCCCACTGCCTAGCCCTTACTGATCTTCTGCCTTGGAACCAACACGGTATCAATTCTGAGACAGAAGGTGACGGTTTGGAAAAAAAGTCAAGTGAAATCCCAGACACCTACTGACTATACCCCACGGTGCCCTCAGCACCCTGCTCCACTGCTGCCTTCCCCCACCCAGCTCTACTGAAAGGAAGGAGGTAACAGCTGAGTTATTTTCCTCCTTTGGGTCGAGGTGGGTCATCCAAACGTGAAGTTTGCCTTCTTTCTGTTCTCTGCCTGGAACGTCGTCCCTCATCTCGTCGCTGCCTCAGCACGTCTCTCGGCTCCTTCGCTGAGGCCCCACTTTCTAGAGGAAACGTGTCCCTCTTCCACCACGTGTTAGCGCCCTCCTCCTGAGCGTGCCGGAGCCAGCTGCTCGCCAGCAAAGCCGACGGATGGCCCGATTTTCGGTATATTTACCCCACAGGCACTAGCAAATGCTCCAAAGCACGGTGACCGCTTCCTTCAAAGACCAGACTTCAGAAAGTGTTGGAGAAAAAGGGAATAATGTAGGCTAAACTTTGGAGAGCCGGTTGTTAAACATTTATCCGCACAACTCTGGCTCCTTCTGGAACTTGCATTCATTCACCTACCAAGTATTTATTTTATTCTGTTAATTCCTAGAGAGTGTGACCTGCTGCCTCCCCTAAATGAATGTAAGTCTTCCAGGAGTGTATCGTTAGAGAACTTTGTACCTTGGACTCCATCTCCCAGAATTCTTTCCTCCTCCCAAAATTCCTTTTTCCTTTTGTTTACGTGTGTCTTCATGTTACTGTTTATATAGTTCTGTAACTCCTCCTTCTCCCTCTCTTTTCCCACAACTGCAGCTTGGTTAGCACCCTTTCTGCTCTAGCTTCTTATTTTAGTTCTTAGTAATAAATCTTATTAAATATTATACTGGACATGTTGTATATTAATTATTTTTAGTTTTAGTTTTTTTAAACCCTCAACTTCTGTGTATTGGCTCCTAGGTGGAAGAGTGGTAAGGGTGGGCAATGGGGGTTAAGTGACTTGCCCAGGGTCACACAGCTAGGAGGAGTCTGAGGTCACATTTGAACCCAGGACCTCCCATCTCTAGGCCTGACTCTCAATCCACTGAGCTACCCAGCTGCCCCCTTGTATATTAATTTTACTTCTCACAGGAGCAAGGATTGTTCCAGTGTACAGAGCACTGGAGCCCCAGCAAGCAGCACACAAAAGACCCACCTTAATAAGTCCATGTTGGCTGACCGACTTCTGTTGTCTTATAGATCAGACTCCTTGTGGGGAATATTATTTTGGTTTTGCTTATTTCACTCTGAATTGATTCATCCAAGTCCTCACTCCAAAGTCACTTAGGGAAGGGCCACAAGCAAAGGCCATGTGTGAAAGCAGTGCCTGAGATGAGCCTTAGAGGCTCTTGGAGGGGTGCAAGAGGCAGAGATAAGGATGGCAGGCAATCCAGGTTGGGGATACAGCCTGGTCAAAAGCCTGGAGATGGGTGATGGCTGATGAAATGTCACTTGTGAGGACTTTTCACCATTTTTGCTGCTAAACAATTCCCAGGATGAAATTTGTCATTATAAAGGGGACGTCTTTGAAAAACTCCCCTCGGGTTGTTTTGCTGTGTGCAGGAGGCAAGCATGGGATGATTATGGAAAAGCTGGATGACTTCAGAGGATAATTTTCAGAAAAAAACTCAAAGCAGGCCTCTCTGTGAGTGCCACGCTTTCTGGGGCCATGTTTTTCCTGCTCACTAATGGAGTTCGACAGCTGGAGAGGCTGTTTTCCATAAGGCTTTGGATCCAGGTTTTCCTCATGAGGCTGACACGTTGGATTCCCTTTTTAGTAAGAGTTTAAAGTCAAATTCTTTGAAATGAATCGTCCTTATCCATCACCACTGACCGGAGGAAGCCGAGGGAGGGAGATGACTTCTAAGGGGCCAAGGCCTGTTGCCTAATGATGAGCTGCTCATGAAGGTGAGAAATAGGATCCGGGCCTCTCCTGAAGGGGAGATGGGGAGGGGGGGCTTAAGGTGCCCAGGGGGCACTGAAGTCCAGACTAATGGGCTGGGGCCATCTTCACAGCGCCTGAGAGTCCTCCCTGAAAGAGCAGCTCAGACGAGATGATCTCAAAGATACTTTTCTGCTTTTTCTATTTTATGATTCGAGGATTCTATAGAACAATGAGACTTTGTTTCCTGTTCATTCACTCACAACACTAAGAGTTATTGAACAGTTATTGTGAGCACGGCATTTCCACAGGCACAGGAGGGCACGGGGCAGGCGATGCAGAGAAGCACAAGGCACGGATCTTTGCCCCGAAAGAGCTTGCAATAGAAATTGGGAGAAATGAGGAGGGGACTAAACGAGAAGGGACTTTGGATGTCATCTCTCTGGGAGGGCGA
>NW_025351109.1:0-3952 GCF_016433145.1 Gracilinanus agilis
TATATATATATATATATATATATACCATAATACATGAATGCTTGCTTATTCTGTGCATTTCATTCTGTCACCTCCCAACCCACACACACACACATCACACACAGAGATAATGGAAAGTGTGGCTTTTACTCACCAGTTACTGCCTGAAACCACAATGTTGATCCTCCAAAGGGCCATGAGATGATCTTAAGACCTAGAAGGAGGATAGTCAAGGAGAGGGGGATATTGCCACTGAGGATAACTGGGTAGTGGAAAAGATAGAACTTCCCAAGGAGTTAATTAATACTAAGCTTTCATAGTGGAATGAGGAAGCAAAGTGGTAGAGGCATAGTTTGAAACAAGCCTCATTTTTTGCCCTGACAAGGTGGAATGTTACCCATCTTTTCAACTCGTACATGGTTGATCCCACATCTTTTTGGGTTAGGTCTTGGTCCACCAGATTTCCAATTTCCCCACTTAAGAGACAACTGCTCCATACACTAACATCTTAATAAAGTTTACATTTTTTCATCCATATGACACAGGTATAGATAATAAACTTGTAATAAAATAAAAAATATAGTAATTATTAAAATCTTAATGACTACTTTTAAAAACTCTTATTTACCTTTCAGATTAGAATCAGTACTCTTTTATGTTTCCAAGACAGAAGAGCAATAAGGGCTAGACAATGGGGGTTAAATCACTTGGTCAGGGTCCCATAGCTAAGAGGTGTCTGAGATCAGATTTGAACCCAGAACTTCCTGCCTCCAGACTTGACTTGAGCCACCCAGCTGACCCCTTTTAGTGACTATTAATCAAAGTCTTCCTCAAACTCTGCAGTTAACTTTTTGAACCTAAATGCAAGAGTTTACATTTATCACTATCATATTTCATTTTGTTAATTTTGTTTTATAGCATACAGTTTTTATTTGATATCTCTACATGCCCAACTGTGTTGTAAACTGAAAAGATGATCAACTTCAGCATCTGCTCCTTGGTGGAGACCGTGACACCACAGGCTAATGTGGACTCATGAGAAGTATTTTAAATAGATAATGTGCCAGAAAATGTGCCAGACAGGCTAAAACACGGACTGGCAACCCCAGTCTCTATCACACCATAAGGAAAGCTATATTAAAAGTATCGTGGGAAGGATCAACTGGTATGCTAATCAGTATACTTTTAGCTCAATTCCCATATGCTCAGAAAATGCCAGTGAATAAGAAAATTAATGTCTTTTAGATGTTCCATAATTTAATCACTTTTCTGGAGGAGGTTGGTATGCACAATGCGCCAATCAGACATCAGGAATTTATGTGACTGCAAAAAACTCAGACATAATGGCATGTCAATTTTAATAAATATTCCAAGTTTATCACTAACCAGTGAGAATTAAAAAGTTTAGAATATTAATTTTAAAGTATGTTAAAAACCACTTGCTAAAATCAGCACAATGTCCCTAGCAGGTTAAAAGGCAAATGCAACCTGGACACAGATATTTATTTGAAACAATGGAAGAGATTAAATGTATAATGGTCATTACATATTTAGAAACAGACATAAAAAGTACATGAGATTTACTTTTGAGTATTTTTTGTAGCTAGAAGGATAGAATTTCAAGAAAAACCTTTGTTAGGATTGAGCAGAAATAAGTTAGAGAAAGTGAAGAGGAGAACAGACTGCTGAAAAATATTAGATATATGATTCTTCCTAAAAAAGAGGTATCTAGACCCTTTGAGGAAAAATAGCAAGTAGGAACTTTTGTTCAAATTAAAATAATGTTGGGGGCAGTTAGGCGACTCAGTGGATTGAGAGCCAACCTAAAGACCGGAGGTCTTGGATTCAAATCTAGATTCAGACACTTCCTAGTTGTATAATGCTGGGTAAGTCTAGCTCTTACTACTATTCTGCCTTGGCACCAATATACAGCACTGATTGTAAGACAAAGGTAAGGGTTTTAAAAAACAACAACAAAAAAGTAATGATGATGTGAATACAAAGGTGCTATCAGGTGAGAGATCACAGGAACAAGTGATAATAAATGAATCACTGGGGCAGCTGGGAAGCTCAGTAGATATATAGCCAAGCCTAGAGATGGGAGTTCCTGGGTTCAAATCTGACCTCTGACACTTCCTAGCTGTGTGACCCTGGGCAAGTCACTTAATCCCCAATTGCCTAGCCATTATCACTCTTCTGCCTTAGAACCAATACTTACTAGTCTAAGGTTCTAAGGCAGAGGGTAAGTGCTTAATAAATAAATAAATAAATGGATCACTGCTTAGTGGCACTGAGAAAACTATTTGTTGAGCTATGATTCATGTAAATTGATTTAACAACTCTATATCACAGGTTATCTATGTGAAAGGTTTCACTGTGTGCTCCTATATTAGTTGAAAGTGATCCCTGATCTTACCTCTCTCCATCTGATATAAGCTCATTTCCTTGTTAATATTTAATGAGTTTGGAAGGCAATAAAGTGGTGTTTTGATATTTCTTCAGAAATAAGTAGAAATATACAATTTCACTCATTAATTAATCACTTTGCTCTAAGCACATACCAGTTTATAAATGAACTAGAGAAATATCTTTTCCCTTAAGATTTCACTTCTCTCTCTAAATACCAAATTTTGTCCTCATAGAAGTAGATAAACTTCAGTGCTATTGATTATACATAATTTACAATTTTAACAAACAACAAAAATGCATATTTAAATATTTCAACAACATAATTAGGGTTTTCTCTAACCATCAAACTTAGTAACTTTAGAGTTCTAAACAGAATGCAATAGAACCACAAATCCATTATTTTTAATCCCTCAGAATGGCAGTCAAAATCTCTAAAGAATTTCTCTCAGGATATTGCCTCAAAAGGAAGGGCAACCAGGTAGGTCAGTGGATAGAGAGCCAGATATAGAAATGGAAGGTTCTGGGTTCAAATGTAGCCTTGGATGCTTTCTAACTGTGTGACCCTGGGCAAGTCACTTAACCCCAATTGCTTAGCCCTTACTGATGTTTTGCTTTGGAATCAAAATTTAGTATTGATTCTAAAATACAATCTAAAGGTTTAAAAAAGAGCTATTTTCTTGTTAACATTTGTTGTTACTTCTCTCTCATTTCTCAGAATATCTTCAAATGATGCTTCACACAATCCTTTGCAGATATTAACATTAACTTTCTATAGGTGACAGTTAAACTCTCCTTTTTTCCAAATTTTTATTTCCTTTCTCTTAAAGATAGAGAGAGGGATAGCACCTATGATTTAACTAATAGACTTACTTTCTAGGTGAGATGACTGTTTCTACCAATGCAGGCCAATAACTTTTCAGAAATGCATACTTTTAGAGTCACCTAAATTATTGACTAGTTAAGATCAGGGTCTCATATCCCTATGCCAGAGGCAAGAAGTCAGCTCGAGTCTACCTGGTTCTCAGGTGAAATCTCTATTCACTTACCCATTGCTGCATTAGGTTAAAAATAAGAGACTATTCACATTTGGATTAAATTAACAGACCATTCTCTTTATTTCCAAAATGTGTACAAGTGTACATGATAATGAATTGTCATTGTATCACATATACAACATATGTATAATCATATAATACATATTATATTATCATAACAATAACATTGTTATAAATGAAAAGTGAAATTATTAAATGTAATATTAATAAAATATTGTGGTCACCATTATAAAATTTACTTTCAAGTCAGGAGTCCATTAGCAGCTCTTAGCAATGTAATTTTAATAAAAATGGAGATATATAAAAAAGGGAAATGAAGGAAGGGGACAGAAAATCTCACCTATCTAGAAAAATGTCTAAGCCAAAATCCCAAGCTCACCAAGCTGCTTAGCTCGTAAATGCCCTCCCGTGTCAACCTCAAGATAGTGAGGGAGGGAGAGAGAGAGAGAGAGAGAGAGAGAGAGAGAGAGAGAGAGAGAGAGAGAAAGAGAGAGAGAGAGAGAGAGAGA
>NW_025351110.1:0-6914 GCF_016433145.1 Gracilinanus agilis
AAACAGAAGGGTATGGGCTAGGTAAACAGGGTTAAGTGACCTGCCCATTGTTCGGCAATTAGGAAGAATATGAGTTCAAAATTGAAGCCAGATCTTCCCAACTCTTGGCTTGGCACTCTATCCACTGAGCCACCTAGCCTCCCCATCCCAATTTCTTAATCATAAATAGCATGCCCCTTGGGTTGAGCTTGACTGTGAACAGAGTTATGTCCTTTGTTAGCCAGCCATCTGTAGAGTCTGGAGCTCATAGCCTGGAGTCTATTGTAATCAGCAAAATAACGTTTGCATAGCCCTTTCTGTATATTCTCATATTGCTGTGGGAGTTAATATCATCCCCATTTTACAGATTAGTAAACAAGGCCAAAAAAGACAATGGACTCACCCAGGGTCAGGTAATAAGAAAGAAACCAGGTCTTAATCCCAGTTCTAGAGCTTTGTCTCTCATACCATTTTGTAAGTGAGAAAACTTAGGCTCAGAGATGAAGTAGTTTGCCTATGGTCATGTTGCCAGCAACCAAAACATAGCACAATGCCTGGCCCATGGGAAGAGCTTATTAATAGTTGCTAGTATTTATGAGGCCTTGAAAACCTTCACCAATGCTGCCCGAAGAGGTAGGTGTCATCAAGAATTTTCATTCTATAAAGGGGCAAACTGAGGTAGTCAGAGGTTGTTAGCTAACCTGGGCCTCAGTTTCCTTATCTGTAAAACAGTGAGGATGTTATCTGAAGCACACACTTCACAGGGATGCTGTGAGGAGCAACGAGGCTAGTCTTTAAAGTGCTGAAGAAAAAGGTTATTATTTGAGAGTCATTATTATTTGGTTCAAATTCACCCTCAGAACACATACTAGTTGTGTGATTCTGGGCAAATCACCATCTAAAACTTCCTCAGCCTCAGTTTCCTCATCTGTAATAATAATTGCTGACAATTATAATAGCTGTAATAACCCACATATAATCTATAATGTTATATATTATGTACATACATAGTATATTATGCACTAATATTATAATCATATAAATATCCCAACATATGTTAAAATATATCAATATTTTGCCATTATTATACAATATATAATTTATATATAATATATAATATAACCTGATAATATTGTTATAATTATAATTATATATTATATAACATTCTAATGTGTTAATATATAATGCGATATTAACAGCATACCATTATACAGTATGTAAATACATAATATTATATGTTATATAATATTATGATATTATTTATTAATACATTAATTCTAATGTTATAATGGGGCAACTAGGTGGCTTAGTGGATATAGCACTGGGTCTGAAGTCAGGAAGACATGTTCAAATCAATATCAGACACTAGCCGTGTGACCCTAGGCAAGTCACTAAACCTGTTTGCCTTAATCCAGTGGAGAAGGAAATGGTAAACCACCCCAGGATCCTTGCCAAGAAAACCCCATACAGGGTCATGAAGAGTTGGATGTGACTGAACTACCAAATAATGACAACAATATTATAATGTTATATATAAAATAGGTACATATAATATATACCACAATAACTTATACTATATATTATCAAATATACATGGTATATTATTACACATAGTATATATGCACGGCTGAATGACTAAATAACAATATTATGTGATATATGTACATATCATATATAACAGATTGTATTATGTCATATATGTGATATATTTTTACATATCACATGTCATAGCTATATGTGCACATCATATAATTATTATATGGATATTATCTATTGTATCAATTATCCATTTAATATGTAGACTTTAGATCATATAGACACCTTATCACAGATTACAGATTACACATATATTATTAGAGCTATTGCTATTATAAGTCAATAATAATTATTATAGATGAGAAAACTGAGGCTAAGAGAGGGTTAGATGATGACTTGCCCAGAGCAACACAGCTAGAAAGTACCTGAAGTTAGACTTGAACTCAGGTCTTCTTGACTGCAAGTCCAGTATTCTATTCACAATGCCACTTGGTTACTTAGCGAGATGATGTATGTTAGAAGAATTTGTAAACTTTAAAGTGCCTTCTTCATAGAAGCTATGATTATTGTTTCCCACAAAAATATATTCAGCGAGGAGCAGAGTTGAGACTCAAACCCAGATCCTCTGAAATAAGCCGTATCATATTCTTGGCCCTTTGTTTCTTAATCTTTGATATAATAGAAATGGGATAAGATAATATCTGAGATCCCTTAAAACTCCCCATGTATGATCCAGCCAGACTGTCTTTCTTACTGTTTATGATTCTCATTTACTGCTGCTATGTCTTTGCCCTGGCTGGTCCTCATTCCTGGAATGCCCTCCCACCTCAACTCTGCCGCAGAGAAAGGTAAATTTTCTTCCTTCAAGATTCAACTCAAGCACCATTTTCTACTCAAAGGCTTCCCTTATCTCTCCCCTCACTCTCAGCTGCCAGTGGTCTCTCTCCCTAATGATCTTGCTCCTACCTGCCCTTGTGTCAATTCTCTTTATACACGATACTGACATATGTGTTTGTTGCCTTTCCCATCCATGAGCATCTGAGCTCCTCAACAGTAGGCATCGCTTCATTATTTGTCCTTGTCTCCCTAGCCCTGAGTTCAGAACTGGACACATAGTAAGTACATAATAAATGCTTTGTTAATCTTATAACCCAATAAATGAATGAAATGTCACATGCTTCTTGTGTGGCAAGCATTGAGCTAAGAATTGGGATAATGAATAGAAAAAGAAGTCAGTTCTCACTCACGAGAAACTCATACTTTATTGAGGAAGACCTCATATAATTATATCAATAACACAGATATACTAATAATAACATTAGCCAGCACTTACCGAGTGCTTTGAGGTTTTAAATATGGCCTTTAAAGTTTTAAATATTAATATCATCAAAGAACTTTACAAATATCATCTTATTTGATTTTTACACCAACACTGGGAAGGAGATACGGTGGTTATCCCCATTTTACAGGTGAAGAAACTGAGGCAGATAGAGGTTACATGAGTTGCCCAGGGTCACCTAGCTAGGAATTGCCAACTTCTGGAAGATGGAAAGATCCTGGAGTTCTCAGGGTGGACGAAGGTTCTGGCCTGAAGGGGGAAAGTCTAGAGAAAGAAAGAGAGGACCAAAGAATCAGAGTGGAGTGAAGATTCTGGGTTTCCTATGGTAGGAGTGGAAAAGGATGGAAGGTCAGGAAGTTTGAAGAGTCTCATCACTGTTGGTGGCTACTGTTAGTGGGAAGAGTAAAAACAATAGGATCTAAGAGTTGGAAGGGACCTCCGGGGCCATCTTGGAAAACTCAGACCTGGAAGGAATAGAATGTCCTTGACAAATGGTTCTCCAAACTTCTAATGATCTTCAAGCAGTCTTCACTGCCTAGCCAAGAAGGGAAGAGGGGAAAGAGGTGGAAAAAATATGCAGATTGGCTGTAGGCTCTGGTTCAGCCTATGGAAAAAAGACAAGAAGATGGCCCTGCTTGGTACGTGCTTCTGATGGGGTTTGAGGCAGCCTGGTGCTGGGGATTGATTAAGGGGTTTCCTCCTTGTCTTGAATTCTTGCTGAGGCCTTGCGGGCACTGCAGGTAATGACAAAGCAATCACCGTTTCTACCCACTGTCCTACCTCTCACATAGGGCTGTTGCTTGAAGGGAGGTTGGACTCAGTTTCTCCTAAGGTCCTTTCCCACACAGATTCTCTGAAACCCAGGAAGCTTGTTCCTGCCCTTTTCCCAAAGCCCTTCCTTAGCTACTTTCTGGGATGATTTCTCTCCTTCCAAGAGGCATCTGGACAATTCTGTTGATTGTCTGATCCTTAGAGGAGAGCTGATGCCAAGGATTTCCCTGGGGCCTTGTGTTTTGACAAGGAGACAAGCTGTTCTCTTGCTAATAGGCTGTTGGACATGGTGTCTGCTGAACCCTCTGGGGCCAGAGTTGGGCTTTGCGGAAGCAGACGCCCAAAGATGGGGTAAGGGGCAGGGGCACCGAACGGGGGGAAGCCAATGCACTGTGACAAGCCATCAGACCTGATCAATATTCCAATAGTGCTCTCTGGCCTGAAGGGCCAGGTTGGGGCATCTGGTCTCCACTGGGAGAAGGGTGTATGAGCAACACCCAGCAAGGAGGAGGCAAAAGGCCCCCAGATTCCAAGCTGTTCACTAAATGAAGGAGGGAGTGTGGACTGATGATGGGAACAGAATGTAGAAGAAGGGAAGCAATGGGAAGCAGATCTGGGAAGGGGGAAGCCAGACCCAAGGGGGCTTCAAACATCAGCTGAAGATTCCGTGCTGGAGAATGCCTTGTACCGCATTTGGCAGAGAGAAAGCACTTAAAAGTGCTTCCTGACTGATTAATTGCTGATGTTTATAATTACTGCCTAATACCTCCATATCATAATACAGGCTCAGTGCTATTATGGAACAACTCTGAAATGGAGCCAAGAAGACCTGAGTTCAAATCTTGCCTTTGGGCCCCTGGCCTAAAGCATTAGAATACAAATAAATACAAGCAGACAAAAAGACAGTCTTTGCCCTCAAGGAGCTTTCTTTTTCTTTCTTTTTTTTTTTTTCTTTTTTCACCCTTACCTTGTGTATTGATTCCAAGGCAGAAGAGTGGTAAAGGCTAGGCAGTGGGGGTTAAGTGACTTGCCCAGGGTCACACAGCTAGGATGTATCTGAGGCTAGTTTTGAACCTGGTTCTCAGTCCATTGAGTCATTTAACTCTCCCCAGGAGCTCATGTTGTAATGGGGGAAAATGATGTATAAAAGAGAGTTGAAAAGGGGGTAGGAAAAGGTCCTGACAACAAAGGCAAGCGTAGAGGGGAATGAAGATATGGTTGGCTTGGGCCTCCCTCTTCAAATACAACTGTCCAGTTAGCAATTGGGTGGCACAGTAGATAGAGTGCAAATCTTGAGTCAGGAAGAGTCATCTTCCTGAATTCAAATCTGGCCATAGATACTTACTTAGCTGTGGGACCCTGGGCAAGTCACTTACCCCTGTTTCTTTCAGTTTCTTCATGTGTAAGATAAGATGGAGAAGAAAATAGCAAACCCGTTTAGTATCTTTGCCACGAAAACCTCAAAAGGGGTCCATGAAGAATTGGACATGACTGAAATG
Organism: Gracilinanus agilis; assembly: GCF_016433145.1. Taxonomy (NCBI): domain Eukaryota; kingdom Metazoa; phylum Chordata; class Mammalia; order Didelphimorphia; family Didelphidae; genus Gracilinanus; species Gracilinanus agilis. The sequence goes on from NW_025351110.1 coordinate 5,125, forward strand.
ACTTAACGAAAACAAGAAATCAGAGAGAAGTTGAGGCCAGACTCTCAGTGGTGTGAGAAGTAACCCATGGGTTGGAATAAGTGGAAGTGACTGTATCTTCATCTCTAGAGTGGACATAATGATTCCTCCCACACTTGCCCAATCATATCAAATTTAAATGAGATAAAATAGCTAGAGTTTTGTAAAATTTAGAGTTCCACTTCAATGTCGGTAATTATTACTAGTGCAAAGAGCAAAATTATGGAATTGCAAGTTGGAGGGACTTCAGAGACCATCTTATCCTACTTAAACTTGAAAGAAACCCCATTACTAATATCCCTGATCATTAGTTCTCTGGCCTCTGGCCTGAGGGTTGACCTGCTGCTTCTCAAGGGGATCTACCATTTTTATTTTCAGAGAAGTCTTATTGGGAGGGAGTTTTTCCTTGCAACAAATTGGCCTCTTTGTGGTTTGTGCCCATTCTTCCTGACTTGGCCATCTGGGGTAAATAGAGCAAGCCTATCCCCTCCAAACCTTCCTCTAACCTCAAAAAGAGCTCTCATGGGCCTCCTGAACTTTCTCTTATCCAGGCTAAACACCTCCAGGTTCTTCAATAGAACTTCCCGGATGGGAACTTGGTGTTCTTTTTTTTTTTAATTTTTTATTTTCAGAAAAATTTTCCATGGCTACATAATTCATGTTTTTATTTTACCCTTCACCCCCTCAACCCCCCATAGCCAACTCACATTTCCACTGGTTTTAACATGTGTGGTCAGTCACGACTTATTTACATATTATTGATAATTACATTGATACGGTCCTTTTGGGTCTACATCCCCAATCATGTCCTCATCAACCCAAGTGTTCAAGCAGTTGTTTTTCTTCTGTGTTTCCTCTCCTGTAGTCCTTCCTCTGAATGTGGGCAGCGTTCTCTTCCATAAATCCCTCAGAATTGTCCTGGGTCATTGCATTGCTGCTAGTACAGACATCTATTACATTCGATTTTACCACAGTGTATCAGTCTCTGTGTACAATGTTCTTCTGGCTCTGCTCTTTTTGCTCTGCACCAATTCCTGGAGGTCTTTCCAGTTCACATGAAATTCCTCCAGTTTATTATTCCTTTATGCACAATAGTATTCCATCACCAACATATACCACAATTTGTTCAGCCATTCCCCAATTGAAGGGCATACCCTTGCTTTCCAGGTTTTTGCCACCACAAAGAGCACAGCTATAAATATTTTTGTACAAGTCTGTTTATCTATGATCTCTTTGGGGTACAAACCCAGCAATGGTATGGCTGGATCAAAGGGCAGGCAGTCTTTTATAGCCCTTTGGGCATAGTTCCAAATTGCCATCTAGAATGGTTGGATCAGTTCACAATGCCATTAGCAGTGCATTAACGTCCCAATTTTGCCACATCCCCTCCAACATTCATTACTCTCCCCTGCTAGCATTTTAGCCAATCTGCTAGGTGTGAGGTGGTAACTCAGAGTTGTTTTCATTTGTATTTCTCTAATTATTAGAGATTTAGAATACTTTCTCATGTGCTCATTGATACTTTTGATTTCTTTATCTGAAAATTGCCTATTCATGTCCCTTGCCCATTTATCAATTGGGGAATGGCTTGATTTTCTATACAATTGATTTAGCTCCTTGTATATTTGAATAATTAGACCCCTGTCAGAATTTTTTTGTTATAAAGATTTTTTCCCAGTTTGTTGTTTCCCTTCTGATTTTGGTTGCATTGATTTTGTTTGTACAAAACCTTTTTAATTTAATATAATCAAAATTATTTATTTTACATTTTA
>NW_025351111.1:0-7062 GCF_016433145.1 Gracilinanus agilis
GGGAGAGAAGGAAGGAAGGAAGGAAGGAAGGAAGGAAGGAAGAAGAAACCCAGTCAGGACTTTATCAAACTTTTCCAAAATAAAACCATTCAAAGATTTTGTGGGCCTGGAGTCCAATCTAAAGGCAGATAGATAGAGAGATAGATAGACAGAGCTAGAGAGAGCAGATGGAGAGATGAATGAATGGATGGAAGGATGGATAGATAGATGGATGAATGATTGGATGAATGGATGGATGGATGGGTGGGTGGATTGATGGATGGATGGATGAATGGATGCATAGATGGATAGATGGATGAATGAATGGATGGATGGATGGAGGATGAATGGATGGAGGATGGATGGATGGATGGAGGATGGAGGATGGATGGATGGATGGATGGATGGATGGAGGATGGATGGATGGATGGATATAGATATAATATATGATGACTTTCTTTGTATTCCCAGCACTTAGCCTAATGCCTGGCTAATTCAGGTGAAACAAAACAAGGAATGGCTGCCCCTGGCTTTGGGAAACTTAAATTCTGGGTTCCCTGACTCCAAGGCCAGCCCTCCGGCCACTCCCCCCATTGCCTCAGAAGGTTCCTAGGTTTGGAGCTAAAAGAGACTTTAGAAGCCACTTAGCCCCACACCTTCCTTTTACAGATGAGGAGCTGAAAAGGCCTTGGCCATGGACAGTCAGGGTAGAAACTGGCAGAGCCTTCAGTAGAGCCCTGATGCCCTTTCTCCAGATCCAGGGGGCTGTCCGAGGCACCATGCTGCCCCCCCAACTGGTGCCTGAGATGCTGGGGGTGTCAAGGAACACGATGACTCTGGAGAGTCCTGCCGAGATGGAGCCAGGCTTTGAGAGGAGACCCCAGGATGGACCTCATTGGGAGGGTCTCATCCCCACCTCCCTGGGGTCATGATCTTTTCAGCCGTAGTGGCTCATGAAGACCAGGGAAGGAGGGAATGGCCACACAGACCAAACCGAGCCCTTTCCTGTCCCCTGTTCTACAGAATCCTATTGTGTTCTTCCCTAACACCATGTTCGGGCACCTTCTAGGGAATGGCTATTTCTTCTACATCTTCGGTCCTGGGTCCTTAGGCATCCAGCAAGCACTTAATAAATTCCATTTGATGGGAGCCAGATGTCCCACTGCCCACTGGGGGGCTGCAGGAGCTCAGGAACACAGCCTCACGCCATGGCTGCCCACCTCCTCCCGGCTCTCCCTTTCCCACACCGATGATGAGGACGGCGGCGGCCTACACTCGTAGTTTGGCCTGATTTTCTCAAATGTGCGCACTGCGTTTTCTTTAAACGCTCTGAGCCAGCTTGACTGCCTGCCAGGTGCTGTCGGGCCGCCGCTCTTCTCTTAACAGGTAATTCCAGTTTTTCATTCTTTCGGGCTTTAGAAATTCATTAAAAAGCACCGGGAAAAAGGAGCCAAGCAGAGTCCCTCGAGATCAGATTGGAAAAACTCAAATGAAATGACTGCACTTCACTGTGACTCCGGGCAGACCTGCCTTTGGGCCCCGTCATCACCGCCGCCATCATCGCTGCGGCCGGGCCCCAAGGCTGCCCCCCCCCCCACCTCTCAGAACAGAACCATGAACTGGATGTGTCCAGCTCTGAGGAAAAGACCTGCTTAGGGTGAGAAGGAAAAGCAAGAACCCCGAGAGCTCAAAAGGCTGCCCCGTGACGCGCCTGGGGAAAAAGGAGCAAAATCAGGCAGTCTCCCTGGGAGAAGCGTAAAGAACGGGGCGAGGAAGGGCGAAGGTGACCCCTGGGCTCAGCCCCTAAGCAGCTTGCAGCAAAGTGGGGACTCAGGCCTGAGCCCCACAGACCAAAAGCAAGCACATTGTGGGGGGCAGGGAGTAATCAAGTCCAGCCCTCTGGGCTAACTCTTCAAAGTTGGGGGAAGGAGGGAGCAGCTGGGTAGCTCAGTGGATGGAGAGCCAGGCCTAGAGATGGGAGGTTCTGGGTTCAAATCCGGCCTCAGACACTTTCACAGCTGTGTGACCCTGGGCAAGTCACTTAACCCCATGGCCTACCCTGACCACTCTTCTGCCTTTGAACTAATACACAGTATTGATTCTAAGATGGAAGGTGAGGGTTTGAAAAAAAAAAGAACAGGTTTAAAAAGATTGGTAAAGTGGGGGCACTAGGTGGCTCAAAGGATAGAAAGCCAGACCTAGAGATGGGAAGTCCTGGGTTCAAATCTGGCCTCAGACACTTCCCAGCTGGGTGACCCTGGGCAAGTCACTTGATCCCCATTGTCTACCCTTCTCACTCTTCTGCCTTAGAGCCAATACACAAGTATTGGCTCCAAGATGGAAGGTGAGGGTTTTAAAAAAATAAAATAAAATAAAATAAAAAGATTGGTAAGGTCCAGGGGCACTGGGTGGCTCAAAGGATAGAAAGCCAGACCTAGAGACAAGAAGTCCTGGGTTCAAATCTGGCCTCAGACATTTCCCAGCTGTGTGACCCTGCACAAGTCACCTGACCACTCTTCTGCCTTTAAACCAATCCACAGCATTGATCTTAAGACGGAAGGTGAGGGTTTGAAAAACCAAGTAGGTAGGCAGGTCCCAGAGAAGCATGGGATTGAAGGACTTTGAGATCTCCTTTGCCAGGGGTGAATTTTTTTTGAGGGCTATCTAGGACAAACCTGAATCTGAGCCATGCCTCAATTACTTTGTTGGTCTGGGCTGTGAGCCTCAGTTTACTCATCTGCACCACGGAGGTTCAGAGAGCTGCTCAGTGGTTGGCCCCCCAACTTACACAGATAGTAAGTAGTCCAAGGCAGACTCGAGGCCACATCCCGCTCCCCCACCCCGAGCTCTCTCCGGTGCTCTAATCTAAGCAGGCCACCCCGTTAGCCCGGCGCGAAGGGGCAGCCCGGATGGCCGGAAAGCAGGAGGCATCTGTGCCGGGCCGGGTCCTTTCTGTCCTCACCGCCCCGCTCACGCAGGCTGTAGACGGCGCACGCACGCTCACACACTCGCAGAGCTACGCTCACACGAAGCTCTCTCTAGAGGGTCTGCAGAGACCTCGGCCCTGCCCCGCCGAGCGGCCCGCACGTGTGCTCCGGGCACAGGAAGCAAGTTAGAGACGCAGGTGGAGACGGAGGCAGAAATGTAGGTTGCCGGGGAGCCCCCACGGACCCCAAAGAGGAGCGGGCAGGACCAGAGCTCTCGTGGCCCGTCATGCTGTGGGAGTTTGCCAGCGAGACCCCAGCGGCGATGGCCCACTTTTCGGAGTCTGCGGAAAGCCTGTCCCCAGCCATACGTGGCCTCGATATTCGCTGACAAAATCTGTTTGCCCGCCGCGCACTCTGGATTCAGTAAACAGTCCCGGAGCCGGATCGGGAGAAGGAGCCAAAGCGGGGGCAGCCCAGAGGCGCCTTCCAGAGTCCTCGGCCGGCCGCAGAAACACCACCGAAGGCTTCAGACGCCCAGCTGGGGATGGCACGGCCGGATGGGTCCGGGTCGCTCTGCGGGCATCTCCTGAGCTACGCGCCTATGCTGCCTCCCGGAGGAGTCTAAGGCCTGGGGCCAAGGGTCTCTGTTCTCCGCTCTCCCACACAGCAGGCCCTTGACAAATGGCGGTCGTGGCTCTACGCTAGGCATTAAAGTGTCCAACCCAGGCGCATCGGCGGAAGGAATCTGAGGCGATGGGCGCCCCGAGAGCCGGAGGAGGGGGGTAGGTCAGGGCGGCTCTAGAGAAAGCCGGGGAGGCTGAGGCAGAGAAGAAGAGGGACGCGTGTTCCAGGCCTGGGGCGAGAGCTGCTCTCTGGAAAGGCACGGAGACTGGAGACGAGCGGGCGAGGCGTCCGGAGGCTTAGAAAGGGGAATTCACGAGCCCCAGCCCGGCACCGCCAACCAGGCGGTATCGGCCTTGTTATGATCATATTATCAGCCGCTAACTGCTCTGCCTTTTGGAGCTCAGGGCCCAAAGCTTGAATCAAAAATCAATAATTCAGGGGCAGCTGGGTAGCTCAGTGGATGGAGAGTCAGGCCTAGAGACGGGAGGTCCTGGGTTCAAATCTGACCTCAGACACTTCCCAGCTGGGTGACCCTGGGCAAGTCACTTGACCCCCATGGCCCACCCTTACCACTCCTCCACTGAGGAGCCAATACACAGAAGTTAAGGGCTTAATAAATAAATAAATGAATGAATGAATAAAATAAAAAAGAAATGCTGACAGGGTTCAAAGAAGGTGCTGGGAGATGCACAATGTCACAGAGCCAGAGGGGACCTCACTGGCCCTCTCGCTCAATCCCTGTGACAGATGAGGAAACTGAGGCCAAGGAAGTTAAGGACTTCCCCAAGGTCACACGGGCAGAAAGCAGCAGAGATAGGATTTGAACCCAGCTCCTGGGACTTCCACTGCCATAATGATCTTCTGTGAGGCTGCACACAGCCGAGGCTTTGCCACCAAGGTTTCTCTGCAGCGGGGAAGCTAAGCCATCTGCATACATGTCAGAGGCGTGCCAGAGAGATCGTGGGCTAGAGGAGATGCTGAGGAGCTCCAAGAGGCATCAACAGGCACATCAGAGACGGTTGGTGCTTTCTCAGTCACCAGAAAATGGCTGGCCCTGGTCCCGCGAGCATCCTCACAGTCCTGCCTCCTGAAATTTGGGCATCTTTCCTGAGCCTCTGGGAGGACACCCAAAAGTAGTTACTAACTCTTGCCCTGTGCCAGAGCCCACACCCCCTTTTCCTCTCTGGGCCTCAGTTTCTCCATCTGTAAACCAGAAGTGGGGGAAGGGGGCTGATGCTCTCTAAGGCTGGCTTTCTATGATCCCCTGGTTCTCCCCTCCAGAGACTGTCTTCCCCCTGACATCTGGCAGCCCATCAGCAGCTGTCCGAGTGGAATCCATCGTGTTTACTGTGATGGAAAAACAGAACGCTCCGGCTGCCAAATCCCTGCAAGGCTTTTAAGGGCTTATGTCTGGGGTAAAGGGTGGGAGCTTTCCTCGGGGTCTGACAGCCAACGGAAGCAGAGCCGCCAGGGCCGGGAGGACCCACGGCCGGCTTTGGGCCACTTTCCACGGGGAGCCCCGCAGCTCTCTCCGAGGCACGGCGAGGCCACTGGCAACCTCGAGGAACGCGAGGTCGCCTCCACGTGAGCTTAAACAAAAGACTAAACACAGTTTCCAATTTTTTACAAATCTGCATTTTGTATCAGTCCCTCGTGCCAACGTTTACTCTATTTTTATAACACGGATAGAAGCGATGAGGATGATTATTTACTATTGAGAGGGGCAGTCAGACGGTGCGGGGCAAACATGAGGAAGACCTCTGCTCAAATCTTACCTCAGACACTTCCTGCCTGTAGCACCCCAGGCAAGCTACCTGTTTGCCTCAGTTTCCTCATCTGTAAAATGAGCTAAAAAATAATAATAACAACAAGCCACTCCAGTATCTCTGCTAAGAAAGCCTCGACTGGGGCCAAGAAGAGTGAGACACGCCCGGACAACAGCAAAAGGGTTATTGGTATTATTCTTTTGCTTCAGTCACAGCACAGGTAGAGAGTGGACTTGGATTTGAAATTTGCCTTTGAGCCTTCAAAGAAGCTGGGTAGTACAATGATTAGTGCTGGAAGGATAGCCAAGAAGACATGAATTTTAATCCTGATTATTCACTGTGTGTAGATACTGGGTAAGTCACAATCTCAGCCTCAGTTTCCTCATCTGTAAAATAGAGATAATAGTAATACCTACCTCCCAGGGTTACTGTTATCCACTGGGATAATATAGGGAAAGTATCTGCAAACCTCAAAAACCTATATAAACGCTAGTTACTACTACTACTACTACTGCTACTACTACTACTACTACTACTGCTACTACTACTACTACTACCACTACTACTCCTACAATTACTACTACTACAATTACTACTACTACTACTACTACTACTACTGCTACTGCTACTACTACTACTACTACTACTACCACTGCTATTAATTACTCCTACTACTATTACTCCTAATACTACCACTACTACTACTACAATTACTACCACTACTACTACCACTACTACTACTACAATTACTACTACTACTACCACTACTGTTGCTATTGCTACTGCCACTTCTACTTCTTGAGCGACCAGGGGAAAGACACTTAATCACTCTGGGTCTCGACATCTCCATCCATAAAATGGGGCACCACTTTCAGTGCCTGCCTCATAGGCTTGCTTTGAGGATCAAATGAGACAATGCCTGTAGACTTTTTCCATAGCCTGAATAGCTCCATGTTTATTCTTTATCATGATCCTGACCTCACGTTCCTCTGGATCTCCCTGAAATGTCAGCAGAGCAGTCACTCTATTCCAACAGAGTTCTCCTCCATCTTGGCTCCCTCCAAAGAATGGAGCAATTCAGCCAGGTTCCAAATGGACTTCCTGCTCCACCCCCTCAGAGGTAGATTGGAACTCTGCCTGTAGATGTGGCCTCTGGGACTCACCGGAGGCTGAACGGCTTCAGATGTGACCAGCTCACTGACCCAGACAAAAGCAGCAAAGGCCCAAGAACTGGTATGATTAATAATATTAACAGTAAGGGGCAGCTGGGTAGCTCAGTGGATGGAGAACCAGGCCTAGAGACGGGAGGTCCTGGGTTCAAAGCCAGCCTCAGACCCTTCCCAGCTGTGTGACCCTGGGCAAGTCACTTGACCCCCGCAGCCTAGCCCTTACCACTCTTCTGCCTTGGAGCCAATACACAGAAGTTAAGGGTTTAAAAAATAATAATAATATTAACAGTAGTATTCTTATTAATAATAATTAGCATTTGTCCAGTGCCACGAGGTTTACAAAGCTAACATAAGTGATCTCATTTTATCCTCACAGCAGCAATATGAGGTATATGCTGCAACTATCCCCATTTTATAGATGAGAAAATTGAGGTTAAGATTGGTCAAGTGATTTGCCCAGTATCACACAGTTTGTGAGGGTCTGAGATTAGGATTAGAATTCAGGTCTTCTGAAGCCTAACACTATTCGTTGTGTCCACTAGCTGCCTCTAATGCTGTAGCATTAACTCTCAGAGTTCAGGGAAGAAAGCAAGAACA
>NW_025351112.1:0-5917 GCF_016433145.1 Gracilinanus agilis
AAGAAGGAAGGAAGAGAAAATAGAGGGAGGGAAGGAAGAAGGAAGGAGAATGCCAAGGGATATAGGGGGAGAGAGAGGGAAGTGAGGGACGAAGGAAACAGCAGTTCTTAGAAGGGCAGGTTTGGATGTAAAATGAAGCACATGAATGAGTAATTATGTGCCATCATCCTGGAAAGGCTGACTGGAGTCAAATTAGGGAGCTTTCCAGGTACCAGGAAGAAGAGATAATAGCATTTCTCATCCCTATCCCACAGTTCAACTTCAGTGAAGTTCAAACAAGAAAATAAGAAGATTCTTATTCAGGTACAGGTTGGGCTATAGGTACAGGCCTCTTCCATTTGAAGATTCAATTATTCTAGTTGGGTGGCCAAGTGGATAGAGGGCTGGGCCTAGAGTCAGGAAGACCTGAGTTCAAATCCAGTCTCAGACACTTACTAGCTGGATGACCCTGGGAGCATCACTTAATCCTGTCTACCTCAATTTCCTCATCTATAAAATGAACTGGAGGAGAAAATTGCAAATCTCTCCAGTATTTTTGCCAAGAAAACCCCAAATGAGGTCACAAAGGGCCTGACATGTCTAAACAGCAGTTATTCGATGGGGATGGGACTGGACCTGGGATTTCATTAGTATGGGGATCCCCAAGATCGGAAAACTCTACCGATGCAAATCAGCATCTGTTCTTAGAGAGTTCCATGGGGCTCTCTCCAAGAAGTTAAGTGACTTACCCCAGGTCACACAGCTATACATGTCAGAGGTGGGCTTGAACTCACCTGTCATTCTGTATTGAATTGAAAAAGATCCATAATTGGGGCAGCTAAGCAGCACAATAGATAGAGCACCAGGTCTAGCGAGATAGAGGGTCTTTGGTTCAAATCCAGCCTCAGCCTTTCATCTTAGAATCAATACTATTTATTGATTCCAAAACAGAAGAGCAGTAAGGAACAGGGAATTGGGGTTAAGTGACTTGCCCAGGATCACACAGCTAGGAAGTGTCTGAGGCCAAATTTGAACCCAGGATCTCCCATCTCCAGACCTACTCTCAGATCTACTGAGCCATCAACTGGTCCAGATGATAGATTTTTGAAGTAGAAAGGCTTAAGAGCCAATGGAGTCCATTTACAGATATGGAAACACAGACCTAAAGAAATCAGTGACTTATCCAAGATAATATAATTTAGTAAATGGCAGGGCCAGGATTTAAACCCAGATCCTAGGATTTGGAGCTGGGAGACACCTCAGAGACTCTCTCATCCAATTCCCTTATTTTAAAGATAAGGAAACAGTCCCAGAGAGAGTAAAGTGACTTGTTTGCCCAAAGAGCCAGAGCAGGGACTGGCCCAAGATCTCTGCCTCAATGGTTAGTTTTTCTCCCCATGGTCCAAAAGATGAATGACATGCAGCAAATGAATGGGCCAAGCCTCATCACAATCCTGTGAGGGAGGTAAGAGAACTATTATTTTCTTCATTTTACAGTTAAGGAAACTGAGTCTCTGAGAGGGATTTAAATGATTTAAATTGCACAAAGTCCAATGACTAATAGAGGATCCTAGAGTTAAAGCTGAAAGGAATCTCAAAATCCATCTAGTCTATTTTTCAAATACAAAATTGAGTCCTAAAGAGACCTTGACTTACCCAAGGTCACATAGGAAGCAAGTAGCAAAGATGGTATTTGAACCCAGCTCCCCTAATCCTAAATCTAGTCAGGGAAGAAGGGATGGGAAGGGATGGATTCTGCTTTATCAAAAACCTTAGCTATATCCAAATCGATAGTCACAGTGGTCACAAACCAGGCTTCAAACCAAAGGTCTTAAATTCAGTTCAACTGCAGACAGAGGCCGGATAATACAGCAGAAAGCCCTGAGTGGTGAGTCAGTGGACCTGAGTTCAAATCACAGGACTGTCACTTATGACCATGAGCAAGTCAGCTATCTGGGCCCCCAGAAATTGGAAGAGTTGAGCTAGGTAGCCTCTGGGGGCCCTCCTAGCTCTACTTTGGGGATTCTGGTCCCTTCCATCTCAGCTCCACAAAGTCCACCGACATGGATTATTCTGACTCTGCATCCTGTAGCCTCCAGTAATGGCTAGGCTAGAAATCAGGTCAGTTGCCCACATTATAGAGTGCCTTGTCTATACCTGGCCATCCCTGAAGCCCCATCAGCTGCCTGTGCAGAGCAGAGATAAGTGAGTCACAGAAGGCACCGGGGAGCTGGCGACACAGGCTCCAGATTCACTTTGAAGGAGTCGCCGAAAGACCAAATGAAATTACTCGGCGTTAAAGCAAATAAGCTTTGCTAAGTGGGGTGGATGGGGAGCCGCTTTCAGGAGCAGGAGGTAAGGGCAGCGGCCCTCTGGGGTGCAAAGAACTGGCAAGCCTGACTGGAGAGCTGGGAGCCCCTGGCGGGCCGGGCTGTTGTGCTCCCTATTGGGGGAGCACCATTAGGGGTGTGATTTTTGGACCCCTTCGCTGTTTGGAAGGCCAGAAAAAGAAGTGGCTCTGCCTCAAAGTGAGGCGTTTGAGGGAGGGATGTATCTTCATCTGTAAAGTGGCAGCGATAATCTATGTACTTCGGGGCTCACAGCTTTCCCATGAGAAGATCTTGAGAATGATAGAAAATAGGAATTCTTATTCCTGTTTTCCAAACTCTGATGTTCCCTGTTCTAAGCTCCCTCCCAGCTCTGACATTCCTTGTTCATTTTCCGGCTCCCATTCCTCATTCTAAGACCCTTCCCAGCTCTGATATTCTCTCTTTTATGTTCAAAAGTCAAGTATCACCTCTTTGCCTCCCAAGTCCCTTTTTCCAGGCCAAATCTTTCTTCAGATCTGTGACCCCACATTGCTGACTTCCGGCTTGACATTTCCCTCTTTATAGGCATTTCTAAGTAAATCTGGCCAAAATCAACTCCCCGCCACCCCTCAAAAAAAAAAAAAAGCATCCTTCCCTTCCTCCTTTCTTCCACATTTCTGTTGAAAGCAGCAGCAGCCGCCGGCTGGTCTGTAACATCAAAAGTCACTTTTTAGTCTTTTCTCTTTGTCACTCCCATAAGCACAGCAGGGTATCCCAAAAGTCTTGACTGTGGTTTCAAGCCAATAACTTTTTTTTTTTAAACCCTTAACTTCTGTGTATTGACTTATAGGTAGAAGAGTGGTAAGGGTGGGCAATGGGGGTCAAGTGACTTGCCCAGGGTCACACAGCTGGGAAGTGGCTGAGGCCGGATTTGAACCCAGGACCTCCCACCTGTAGGCCTGGCTCTCCATCCACTGAGCTACCCAGCTGCCCCCCCCCAATAACTTTTTTTTTTTTATTTTAAACCCTTAACTTCTGTGTATTGACTTATAGGTGGAAGAGTGGTAAGGGTAGGCAATGGGGGTCAAGTGACTTGCCCAGGGTCACACAGCTGGGAAGTGTCTGAGGCCGGATTTGAACCCAGGACCTCCCGTCTTTAGGCCTGGCTCTCAATCCACTGAGCTACCCAGCTGCCCCCCCCCAATAACTTTTAATAGCTATTAAGCTCTGACTGCTTACAACTGCACTCAGACTTTTGGGACACCCAGTCTTGTCAATTATGTTCACCCCCTGCCCCGTAGCTCTCAGATATGTCACCTTTCTTCTCTTCCCATAGCCACCACCTCAGTTCACCTGAATTATTTAATTTGGCCCTTTAATTGGTCTCCCAATTTCCAGGCTCCACCCTCCCTAATCTAACCTCTACTCTGCCACCAAAATAAACATCCATCTAACCTTGTCAGTCCTCTACTCTAGAACTTTTCTTGGCTCCCTATTGTCCAGAAAGAAAAAACTCCTTGACCCAGCTTCTAAGGTCTCCCACTGACATTTCAAACCTCATTTCATTTTACTCTTTTATCCACCACATGTTCTAGTCAGAACAGATTATTATCTGTTCCCTGTCCTTAATGATCCATCCACCACCTCTGGACACTCACATATCCTCCTCATTAATGTGTATCATAGTTCCCGTCTTGGAGGAAGGCTGAGCTCAGGCATCAGCTTCACCCTGAATCCTTTTCTCATCCATTTGTTAGCTCCTTCTCCCTTCCTGATTTTTTTAATACTCCAATGCCCCCTTTGCCTTGTCTTCTCATTGATGTGTGAACTTTCCCTCTGATAAGGAGGATCAAAGTCCATCCATGCCTGCTTACTCTCTGCCAAGCTTGTCCATGTCCTCCCATGAACTAACTAGAAACTTACTGATCAATTTGTCAGAGGCTTTCCTCATTATCCCTTGACCTCACAAGAACACTATTAGGAAGTACAGGCATAAATTATTTATCTCTCACTTCTCACACAATTAAACCATTTTCTTAGGGTCCATTAGATTGCCTCTAAGGGCAAGGATTATCTTTTGCCTCTTTTTGGATCTCCAGTGCTTAGTACAGTGCCTGGCACATAGTAGGCACTTAATAAACACTTATTAATTAATGATTGGTTGATCACACTTTAAAAAAATATATTTTGTTCTTACATTTCCTACAAGCCCCCAGTATATCTCTCCTCTTCTCCAAACAAGAGAACCACCCTCTTAAGGCTAAGAATAAAAAGGGAGAAATAAATCAACACATCAGCCAAGCCTGGTATTTTGTTCAGTGTCCCATATTTGTAGCCTCTCACATTTTAAAGAGAGGTGGGGTGGGGAGGAGCTATTTTCTCATCTTTCTTTTTGGGGGTCAAACTTAGTCATTGGAATTTTGTGGGATTCCATCCCCTTTACTTTGTTGTTCTGCTTTGCACTAACACTGTTTTAATCATTGTGTAAATTATTTTTCTAACTCTGCCTACTTTACCTTGCATCAGTTCAAATAAATCCTCTGAAGATTCCCTGAATTCTTCATGGTGGCCATTTTTTTCACTGTACAGTAATGTTCTATTACATTTGTACAAAGTCAATCCTCAACTTTTTCCAGGGTAACATTCTTAGAAAACAGCATGAAAGTCAACAACTTGGATGTTAATACACCAAAGCTATGGGAAATAGGAGGTTTGGTTCTTGAGACTACCAAAAAGCTTTTGCTAGACATTGCTGAAAATATGTTTTTCTGCATATAATTCTTTAATTATAAAACATTAACTCAAATAATATGCACTTCTTCTAACTATTTCCATGAAATAACCTATAAAATGCAGCACACAAGATAAAATGGGTAACATGAGTAACATTTTTTCTCACTAGTCATTCCCTAGAAATCTGTGACTTCTTGTGCTAATGTCTCAAAAAAATTTATTTCAGACAATATTCATTTTTCATAACAATGAACCCACAGTGCATAAATACTGTAGAGCAAATAAAATTTTTAAAACTAAAACATTTTTTTAAATTGAGTCCTATCTTTCACTGTGTTAGAATGCAGTGCAAAGGCATTGTACTGTTGATTCTTTCATACCAAACTTGAGGTTGACAGTGGATACAAACATTCTGGCACATTTTCTCACTTTATTTTTATTTATTTATTTTTCTTTCTTACTTTTACTTTCTTCCTGTCCCATCACTGACTTTACACACTTGGACTTAAAATCCATAGGATTTGCACTACACTTTGGGAATACAATCACAACACAGAACTTGAGTTTTAAAGGCAAACAATAAAAATATGCAGTGAATGCATGGGAAACTCTTTGCTGTACAACCATAGGATAAACACATCCAATCTAGTGTGCATTTCACCTCTCATTTTTGTTCTCTACTCTTCATAGCCATGAATGTTCGTGGTTGCCAATTCAAAAGTGAGGATGAGGTTACCACTAAAATCACGTGAATGCTCGGAGTTGCAAAAGCTAAAAACATGAATGTAAAGGAGTGATTGTACAATGCAGTTATTTCTCAATCAATGGGCATGTCCTTTTGTCTCTGGTTATTGATTGCTATAAGGACAACACTGCCATGAATGATTATTTTGGTG
>NW_025351113.1:0-8115 GCF_016433145.1 Gracilinanus agilis
ATATATATAAATGAATTCAATTTTACTGTGTTGTAAGAATATAGAGAAGCATAGAAAGATCTACATGAACTGATGATCAGATAATTAAGCAGAGCCAAGACAACAACAAACACGTCTACCCCAAGTTAAAAGGAAACAACCAATACCACCAAAAAGAAAAATCACAAATGAGAATTCTGCAAAATCACAAAGAACATTCATGGCTCCAAAGAAAAGATATATGAATAAATTTTCTACAATTGCAATTCATTGCATAGATTTTTCAGACTTTTTCAGGTATTGATCAATTATGCTGATTTTCCTTTTCTACTTTTTTGTATTCTTGAACAATCATTTCTTAAATGAGATATTTCTCTGGAAAGAGAATAAAGAAATATACCAGAATATTCAAAAAATGAGAATAATATTATCTTGAAAAGAAAATTCAATGAAATAAATATATTTCCATGTTCAAATGGATACAATTACTTATCAAGCAAGATACTACTTTTTTCATAAACAAACCTATCTCAAAATGCAATGGAGGGCTTCCGGGTTAAGATGGCAGCAGAGTAAAAAGCAGTGCTTTACCTCTCCTAACTGAAACATACAGGACTCCTCAAGGGGACATAAAAATGAATCCGGATGAATGAAGGGGCCCCACAACAGGGAGCAGCATTGAAGGTACGTGGAATCGGGGCATTTCCATGCTATAAAGGGGTGAAACAGCTCTCACTAAAACATAAGAGGAAGAAGCCCCTCCTCCACCCCACACACCATGTACAACACCAAGGACACCTCACAAGAGTTAAAGCAGGATTGGGGCACCCATTAAGTCAATGGTAGCCCCAGGGCTTGTTCCTGAGAGCAGCAAGACTTAGAACCCCAAGAGGCAAAAGAACACACAGAGAATTTGAATACAGACCCTGAGTGCCTGCCCAGGTGAAGGCATGGCCCTAGGCAAGGACAAGGATCTTGAGTGCAGGCTTGGACCTCGAGTGTGAACCCTGTGCAGATGGGAGCAGGGCAGTGGAAGCAGTGCCCTGAGACTTCTGAAGGAGCCTTGGGCAGAGAGGCAAACCAGGGATGACCAGGAGGCTCGACCCCGAGAACAAAGAGACCTGAGACCTTGGGAGCCAAGAGCACATATAGACCCTGAGTGTGAGAATAAAGCAAAGAAGGTATAAGAATACACGACCTTTCCTAAAAATAATAAACAGTATATACCTAAAACCATCAATAAGCATCATATGCAATAGAGATGAATTAGAAGCATTTCCAATGAGATCAGGTGTGAAACAAGGATACCCATTATCTCCTCTATTATTTAACATTGTACTAGAAACATTAGCAGTAGCAATGAGAGAAGAAAAAGAAAATGAATATATCAAAATAGGCAATGAGGAGACTAAGCTATCACTCTTTGCAGATATGATGGTCTACTTAAAAAATCCTAGAGAATCAACTAAGAAGATGGTAGAAATAATCAACAACTTTAGCAAAGTTGCAGGATACAAAATAAATGCACATAAATCATCAGCATTTCTATACATTTCCAACACATTAGAGCAGCAAGAAGTAGAAAGAGAAACACCATTTAAAATCACCCTAGACGATATAAAATACTTAGGAATCTACCTACCAAAACAACACAGGAATTATAGGAAAACAACTACAAAACAGTTTCCAAACAAATAAAACTGAATCTAAACAATTGGAAGGCCATTGATTGCTCATGGGTAGGACGAGCTAACATAATAAAAATGACCATTCTACCCAAATTAATTTACCTATTTAGTGCCATAACTATCAAACTACCAAATAACTTCTTTACTGAATTAGGAAAAACTATAACAAATTTCATTTGGAATAACAAAAGATCAAGAATATCAAGGGAAATAATAAAAAAAATGTGAAAGGAGGGGCCTAGGAGTACCAGATATTAAATATACTATAAAGCAGCAGTCATCAAAACAATATGGTAGTAGCTTAGAGACAGAAAGGAGGATCAGTGGAATAGACATGGGGAAAGTGACATCAGCAAGACAGTGTATGATAAACCCAAAGAGCCCAACTTTTGGGACATGAATTCACTATTTGACAAAAACTGCTGGGAAATTTGGAAAACAATATGGGAGAGATTAGGTTTAGATCAACATCTCACACCCTACACCAAGATAAATTCAGAATGGGTGAATGACTTGAATATAAAGAGGGAAACAATAAATAAGTTAAGTGAATGCAGAATAGTATACCTGTCAGATGCCTTGGAAAGGAAAGATTTTAAAACCAAGGAAGAGTGAGAGAAAATTACAAAATGTAAATTAAATGGTTTTGATTATATTAAGCTAAAAAGCTTTTGTACAAACAAAAACAATGTAGTCAAAATCAGAAGGGAAACAACAAATCGGGAAAAAATCTTTATAACAAAAAACTCTGACAGGGGTCTAATTACTCAAATATACAAGGGGTTAAATGAATTGTATAAAAAATCAAGCCATTCCCCAATTGGTAAATGGGCAAGAGACATGAATAGGCAATTTTCAAGTAAAGAAATCAAAAGTATCAATAAGCACATGAGAAAGTGTTCTAAATCTCTAATAATTAGAGAAATGCAAATCAAAACAACTCTGAGGTATCACCTCATACCTAGCAGATTGACTAAAATGAAAGAAGGGGAGAGTAATGAATGCTGGAGGGGATGTCGCAAAATTGGGACATTGATGCATTGCTGGTGGAGGTGTGAACTGATCCAACCATTCTGACTGGCAATTTGGAATCATGCTCAAAGGCCTATGAAAGATTTCCTGCCCTTTGATCCAGCCATACCATTGTTGGGTTTGTACCCCAAAGAGATCATAAATAAACAGACTTGTATAAAAATATTTATAGCTGCGTTTTTTGTCGTGGCAATTGGGGAATGTCTGAACAAATTGTGGTATATCCTGGTGATGGAATACTATTGTGCTAAAAGACATAATAAACTAGAGGAGTTGCAGGTGAACTGGAAAGACCTCCAGGAACTGATGCAGAGTGAAAGGAGTAGAGCCAGAAGAACATTGTACACAGAGACTGATATACTATGGTAAAATCTAATGTAATGGGCTTCTGTACCAGCAGCAATACAATGACCCAGGACAATTTTGAGGGATTTATGGTAAAGAATGCTACCCACATTCAGAGGAAGGACTGCAGGATAGGAAACATATAAGAAAAACAATTGCTTGAACACATGGGTTGAGGCGGACATGATTGGGGATGTAGACTCGAAACTACCACACCAATGCAACTATCAACAATTTGGAAATAGGTCTTGATCAAGGACACATGACAAAACCAGTGGAAATGTGTGTTGGCCATGGGTGGGGGGAGTGAGAAGGGTGAAGGGGAAAGTAGGAGCATAAATCATGTAACCATGTTAAAAATGAACATAAATAAATGTTTAAATTAATAAAAAAGAATAATTTCAAATCATAATTGACTTTTATGGAAATTTATTAACATGAGAAGAAAGAGAGGAAGTAAGGAAATAAGAATCTACCCCACTAGTTAGTCCAGGTAGATCTTAACCCTCAGCTGAGGGTTAAAGGGCCTGAGGCCCGGAGGTGAATGGAGCAAACTTTATTCACAGAGTCTATAAAATAAAATTCTTAATACAAGTTTAGGAAGATTCGGACTTTAAACTCACCATGTGGAACAATTTCGGTCATGAACCAGCAAATTTCCCTCAGGTTGCCTTCACAAAATGAGAAGCACATCTACAGACACCCTCTTCTACGAAGACCTCAGCTGACTGAGGACTTTTTCCTTTTAAAGGGGTCACTTATGCTTTACTTCCTGTGCCTCTATCTTAATTTGCATATCCAATCACAATAGATGATTCTCATAGACCTCTCAGGGGGCGGGTCAGTCAATACTGATTCATTACTCACTCCAGCACACATGGGTTAGGACTTCCCAAGATTGGAGGTACTCTCACCTTTGGTGATTAAATCTAAAGATGGGCAGTGTAGACTTAATCTAATTATCACAGTACCTGTGATAATGAGTCTTCAATATATATTTACTTCTGAATTTCATTTTTCTTCATTCCAGATTTCTAATTCATTAGATAAAAACAAATTGAATGGAATAATATTTTCCACAGACTAGTGTTCATAAATATAGAAGAGCATATTTTTACATATAATAAACAAAAGACAAATCCCTATGTCTTCTAATAAAGAAACTAATTTAGCACATTTTAAAAGTCTATATCTTCATAAGATGTGATTTTGATTTATACATCATGTTGAGTCACATATCACCACTAGTTACCAAGAGAGACTTAAAGTGAATTAGAAATGGCTATGGTGGTTTAATCTATTATCCTATTTCAATAAGTGGGAAAAATAATATTTATGTCATAATAAAAAAAATTGAGAGGTATTATCTTCATGATACATATTTAAAGTTATGGCAAATTGTTTGAGGTTAATTAAAACATTCAGAATTAAAACAACAAAAACAACACAATAATACCACCACCATCACAATAAGAACAACATTTATATACAACATTTGTATCTCCCACTAATGTCCTTTCATTGCTCATTGTGATATATCAGTAATTTGAATATCTCAAAGGCTCTCCAAGTGGAAAAACATTCTGGCAAGGGTTACCAGTTGTGTACATACAGAGTGTATGTGTATTGAAATAGGGCTAGCATCAATGATGTAAGAGTTTGCAAGCCATTTTCAGAGCTGCTCATCTACTGTTCGTGTCCACATGGTAATATAACATTAGTTGATATTAAGTATAAGAAATTAATTCAGACTTTTCACTGGAAAATAAAATATTGAAACTGGAGTTTAAATACTTTGGCCACATAACAAGAAGATAGTACTCATTGGAAAAGACCCTGCTGTTAGGTAATGGCAAAAGGAAAAGGTAATGATAGAATATAAGCTAAATAGATAATGTCATGAAAACTGTGAATATGAACCTGGGCAGACTTCAAAAGATGGTGTTTAAGAAGGGACTGGCATCTTATGGATCACAAGGAGTCAGAAATGACTGAATGAGTAAAAACATAATTTTGTTGGCATTAGCAACTTCAACAAAGAATTTTCTCTATCAATTCAGATCAGTATATTCTCTGCAATTATGTCTTAGCCAGTTGCCTAGAGAACTAAGAGTTCAATTAAATAACTTGTCTAAAATCAAGTCAGTAGATATTAAAAGTCTTCCTGACTCAACTTTCTGATATTGAATGCTACTTCTTAGTATTAATTTAACAATTATTTAATTTTCTTAAAGGTGTTCATAAATAAACAAAAAAAACCTAATCTTTTCAAAAAAGCAATGAGAACTAAAAATTATAATTCACAATGAAGTAGGGGAAAGTGGTACAGTTTGGCTCCCATTCATAACTATCCTACAAAGGCCAAGAAAAGGACCAGAATGAGGAACATTTAGAAAATTCAAGGAAAAAACATAGTGAGTCTTTTTTTTTAAAGAGACAGAAATTGATAGACACTAGAAATCAGATCTAGCCAGAAGGCATGGAGAGACTGAACTGAGGCCTATGGCTACATTTATGAGGAAACAATTGTGGGTAACTTAAATATTACCGGGTTTAGAGAAAGGGGAGAAGGAGGACTAACTGGACAGGGATAACAGACTGGAACTAACAAACTGGGGAAACACAACCCCCACCAATATACAAGGAATGGGAAATTATGGATTGGCAGTTGACACCAACTGCCACCACAGATCCACCTAGCGTGGGAGTCTATGAAATCGACAAATAACAGTGAGTAATACTGGGATGAAAGCTTTATAAACACAGGTTTAATAAAGACTATACAAGTTAGGGACAATTGGGAAAAGTCACAATTAACCTAAAACACTATGGATCAATCAAGGTTAGAAGTTAAAGATCTGAGAAATCCCTACACTACTCTAAACAGGCAGCTGAGACACAAGGGACAAATGGGATCTCACATAGATGGTCAATAGGTCTTGATCAGTTGTAGTCCAAGTATACTCCAAGAGGACAGGAATCAGCCAAATAACTCTTCATAGGGAAATCAGGGAGATTGACTTTGCTTGTCCACCAAGCAAGTCAGAAATCTCAACCTATACTCTTTGATCCTGCTAGTTGTAAGATCTCAGGTGTTGCTTAGAGATACCCAAATACACAGGTCTCTCAGGCCAGTGCTTTCCCAATTCCTTCAAAACCCCAACTGCCCTTTTTTAGAGAGTCCACTGTGTTCCAGGTTGGAATCTCAGCTCCTGCCGGTCTGTCTAAGCTTCCAAAATTCTTCAAAATCTATTTCCCTCAGGGGTAGCTGGGTAGCTCAGTGGAGTGAGAGTCGGGCCTAGAGACAGGAGGTCCTAGGTTCAAACCCGGCCTCAGCCACTTCCCAGCTGTGTGACCCTGGGCAGGTCACTTGACCCCCATTGCCCACCCTTACCAATCTTCCACCTATGAGACAATGCACCAAAGTACAAGGGTTAAAAAAAATCTATTTCCCTCTTACACTATACACTAGGATAAGAAAAGGTCTTGAATCTAGCAAAGAGAAGCCTGATACTGTGCAGAAAAATAGGACAAGATACCATCCCTGGCTCAGCCTAATTTAGGTCAGTTACTCAGTTGTTAACTATTGAGCAACCACAGCAACAATAACAAAACGTATTTTTAAATCATTCAAAAAGTAAATAAAAGGTTTTTCTCAGTCATAGTAGAAAGATATTCAGAAAAAGATAAGTATCAAGAGTACCTTGAGTTGACTGAGCTGAGTGAAACTCTGTTGCCTATGCTACCTATTGTGATTAAGCTGACAAACCCCCCAGAATCCCCTACCCCTTACTTTTTACTCAGGCAATGAGGATTGATGTCAACAGTCAAAGTCCTTAATCCAAGTTTCAAGGTATATGTCAATATCTTTTTTTTTTAAATTATGTTTGTTTTTTTTTCAAGATTGTGTGAATATGCAATTTTCAATAATCATTTTCTGACATTTTTCCATTCTCTCTCCCTCACAACCCTCCCAGGAGAGCAGGTAACATGATATAGACTGCACATGTGTTATTATACAATACATATTTTCAAATTCATCATGTTGTCATAGAAAACACATATGACTTATAGAAGAGAAAAATTCGTGGAAGAAATGAAATGAAGAATGGAATGCTTCAATCTGCATTCAAACTTTGTCAATTTCTTCTGTATCAATGGATAGTCTGTTCCATTCCTTGGAGTTGCTTGGATCCTTGCATTGATGAATATAATTAAAAATATCATCATAATTTATTGCTGTTACTGTGTATGACATTCTCCTGATTCTTTTCACTTTTCACTTTTTCACTTTACTCAATGCAATTTTAATGGAAATACTAGCTTCTTTTAACTTTAGCACAGGTTAAGATGTAAAATATAGATTCAATTCCAGCTACTAACTAGCAAGTAAGTCATTAATTCTCAAAAATTGGATCAGGGATCCAGTGTAGTTTAAAGAGGGAACCTATGCCTAGGAATTTTGGATGAGAATAAGGAGTCTTCTTGTGACAGAAGTGATCTAATGGGTAAGGAGTAGTAGAAATAGAAGCAAATAGTAGCCATTTGGCTACAATCCTAGGAATGGAACAGATTCCCAGATCAATTTCCTAGCTCAGCTTACTCAGCCTGCAGAGTAAGAATCATACTAAACAGGAGCCTGTAGTTCTCTTGGTCTAAACCTGAGGAGCCCACCAACTAGTTGACAGTTGTTGGGTCCAACAAAAGTCTATAACCAAGAATTAACTATCGAGAAAAACTGACTATACTTTTGTAGGGGAAAGTATGGTCATTCAATAAATTTGAAGACTTCCAAGCATTCATAAAGAAAAACATAGACAAACAGAGAGTTTGCTGCCCAAACACAGAACTCAAGAGAATCACCTTAAAGTAATTAATAGATGAGGGGTAAATAAAAGAAAAAAAATCTTTTCTTTAAGGGACCCAATAAGTTCAATCAATTTATATTACTAGAAGAAAAGAAGATATTGGCAAATATTAAATATGGTTATTATCAAAAGGGGAGAAGTATACTTAGAGGGAACACTGACAAACTATATAGGACGAAATGTCAAGATATATATATATATAT
>NW_025351114.1:0-2061 GCF_016433145.1 Gracilinanus agilis
AGAAAAAGGTGGGTTGGTCACATTGCAAGAGTGAGGAACAACTAACTAATGGACTGTCTATATAATGTACTGGTATGCTTTGATGTCAAAAGAAGGCAAGGCCATGGTGGCTGGAGCCCCAGTGGTGAATTTATGGGAAGACATGAACAAGAGCAATACCAGATATATAGAAATGGAAGGGCTGCAATCTGCATCATTGGGGGGAACAGCCATATCAGTGAGACCACAGATCCATTTTAATATCTGAAAGTCTTATCTGTTTAGCTTCTATGCAGAGTACAACATGCAAAATACCAGGTTGGAATAATCAGAAGCTGGAATTAAGGTTGCCAGGAGAAATATTAACAATGAGATATGCAAATGATATTCCTCTGTTTGCAGAAAGTGAAAAAGAATTAAGAAGTCTCGTGCTGATGGTGAAAGAGAAGAATGTAAAAACTGGCTTGAAGCTTAACATAAAAAAACTAAACTGGTCTCATCGCTTCCTAGCAAATAGAGGCAGAAGAAATAGAGGCAGTGTCAGATTTTATAATCTTGGACTCAAAAATCTCTGAGGATGGCAAATGCAGCCATGAAATCAAAGATGAAATTAAAGATAAATTTCCTTGGATGGAAAGCCATGGTAAATCTGAATGGCATATTAAAAAGCAATGACATCACCTTGCTGACAAAGGTCTATATAGTTAAAGCTACGCTTTTTTCAAGTGTTTGCTATAAAAAATAAAATAAAATAAAAAAATAGAGTAGAGGACAACAGAACCAACACTTTCAAATTGTGGTGCTGGAGAAGACATGAGGAAGAAATGAAGAATCCCCATCATCACCAAAAAGCTAGAGGAGCAGGGACAGCAAAATATCAATTTTCTAGCATTTAAACAAAAGTGTAAAGTTTGTATGTGCAGCTCATTATGACTAATTAGAGATTAATGCCAGATGGAAAATGGTTGCAATCCACAGGGTTACAGGGTCAAGCTAACAAGTAATAGTATCAAAGTATATGGGATTAGTGGAAGTCAATGATATCTATATATACATGACTAATAATAATTTTATGGCTTTTAAAAATTAAATTCTGCACAATTGCAAAAGACTCTTGATCTAGCTAGTATGAATACTCCTGATATAGGTTGCTAACACTCCACAACTTAGCTGATTATCATGAATTTCTGTGGCTAAAAATATTTCTATTTCTAACCAATGGCCCACCTAATGGCGAGCCTCTCTGAAGTTGGTTAGACAGGTCCTCAGATATATCAAACACATAATTCTTCACCAGATCCATATGCAATTTTGAATCATGTCTGCTTCATGAAGAAATACGAATTTAGAAAGGTACGAATATGCTAAATGGATGCATGGAATTAAAACGACCTAAGATACCTCAAAGCAGCTTCAATCTGAACCAGTTCTTTATCTCTATATTTCAATTGCCTAATCTTCATCTTGTTCCTCTGGCTGGTGAATTCTGGCCAGCAACCAACTCATGTGCTTATCTTAGCCTCTCACAGATATTTGTGACCCAACCATCTCCTAAAAAAAAGGGACATTCATGTAGCTCTTGAAAACTTGCATAATTCTTCACTTAAATGACATTTTAGGCTGTTTTTAATTCAGATTCTATGAATCATAGGATTTCAGAAATATAGAGGCTTAAGAGAATCGAAATCAAATAGTTCAACTCTTTCATTTTACAGATGAGGAAACTGAGGACCAGTGAGTTGCCTGAAGTGACACTGCAAGGTATTGGTAGACCTTGTATTCACACTAAGGTGACTGGATTACAAATCCACTACCCTTTCTATAATAATACAGTCTTTCAAAAGTAATGATACATGGGGCGCATTTTCATTATTAACTTTGACTATGAGTGAAGAATCAGTATAGTTATTTTTCCATAGAAATTTATTGTATTAGCCGAAGGGGTCCTTGGTAGCATGACCCATGAAGTATCAGAAAACATTTAAAAATTAGATGTTGGGCCTCAGACAGACATACACCCACATATGCATATATATATATATATGTGTGTGTGTGTGTGTGTGTGTGTGTGTGTATATATAT
>NW_025351115.1:0-5153 GCF_016433145.1 Gracilinanus agilis
CGGGGCCGCGGCCCCTTTAACAGGCGCCTGACGGACGGCGAGCTCGAGCCAATGGGGGGGTAGCACTGGGCCCGGCGAGCCCAAGGGACCCGCCCCTCGGCGGGGCGGGCGGGGGGTGGGGGTGGCACCGACCAATGACCGCGTTCAGGGGGCGTGGCTCCACTCGGAGCCGAAGCGATGATGTCACCGCCGAGGCGCGCGAGCCCGAGGCTCCCTCAGCCCCTCCTTCGCAATGCTCGGGACCGCGCTGCGGGGGCGGGGGCGAAGAAGGAGGGGAAGGTGCGGAGATTCGCCCACAATGCACTTCGTGCTCCCCTCCCCACCCCCACCAGTCTGAGCATCTTTCTTCTGGGCGGGGAGCCGAAGGGACCAGCATTGATTGGATACTGGGGAAGACCCGGGACAGGGAGGTGGCGGAGGTCCCCTCCTACGGTCCTGGGGGTTTCCCCCCTTCAAAGCAGAGGGTTCCTCCCTCTATCAATGGGTCTACCCCCAAGACTTCTTCCCTTGTTCCAAGATGCTCTCCACCTCCAGCATCTCCATTCAGCACCCCTTCCCACAGTCCTCAGCCCTTCCCTCACGTACAGGGTATAGCCTCTCCCAGGAGACTCTGACCCCTCTCCCTGAAACACCCACTGCTTCCAGCTCGGAACCTTCTCACTATGACTATGACCTCCTAGTGAAAACCTGGAAACTGTCCCCCTCTGATCCTGTGGCAGAAAGGATAGACAGGCAGACACCGAGCAGGGAAAGAAGAGCTTTAAATAGGGTCTAAGGAAAGACTGGGTAAATAAATAATACTGTACAGAGGGGCCAGAGAGGGCTAAGGGGGAGAGAGGGCTCATAGTCAAGGGTTGAGGACCAGGAACCAAGTCCAGGAGAGCTCAGCCTCGAGACTCCAGGGACCTGTGTGGGGAGAAGAGGGGGAGGGAGAGAGAGAGGGTGGGGAGAGAGAGAGTGTGTAAGCAGAGAGAGCATTGTAAACCCCAACTAGCTTTGTAAGGTCCAAAGGGCAAGAAAAGCAAGACTTAGAGCTAGCTTTTCTGTGGGCTGTTCAAGTGTGCATGACTTGGGCCATTTGAGCCTCCCCCAAGATAGATACTACTACTAGTCATTGACCTTTAGTGCTCAGGGGGGGGAGATATGAAGTACTTTGCCCCTAACCACTGAGCTCACTGGTGTCTATGATAGGATTCATGCTCAGGTCTCTCTGTTTCCATGTCCCCTGACTCCTCTGGGATTAGGGAACTCTCAGAGGTTCTGGAAGCTCTCAGATGGCTGAGGTCTAGTCCAGGTGATCTTAATCTGGGGTCAACAGGCAACCCCGAGCCTCTGACTTGGATGAGGAACCCTAAATTCCATCTCTCTTTTCACTTCCTTCTTGCTGTAATCTGTCCTGCCATTGTGAATGTGGGCCAGAAACATGACTGAGAAGGGATCAATGAGTTTAGCAGAGGGAGCCGGAGGGGTCAGCGACACACCCAAAAGGCCCAGAGCCTTTGTTCTGGCAGAAAGAGCTCATGGCTTGAAGTCATGGAGAGCTGCATTCTATTCCCTCCTCCAATATTTACTAGCTACTAGCGGGGCAAATGGGCATTCATGACTCTGAGCCTTGGTTTCCCCTTTGTAAAATGGGTTACAAAGTCCTCCAGTATTTGCACAGTCCATTCTCAAAAGCAAAGGCCTGTGTTTTGTTGCATCTGAGTACTTAAGACAGTGCCTGGCCCATAGCTGACGACTGCTAAATAAATGCCAGTCAGTTGACTGACGGACCCCGGGCCCACCTCACTGGGTAACTGTGACAAGCAAATGAAATAGTAGATGGAAAGTGGTAGATGCGGGGTACTGCTACGTCTGGGGGCTGGGGGATTCTGAAAGACTTGGCAGGATCTTCTGGGCTTGCTCGAGGCCTGAAGAGCTTAGTAAGGGGCAAAGCCCAAGAGGCTTCCAAGGTCCTAAAAGGTGTCTTGAGCTCAAAGGGGCTTGATGAGGGCTAAAGGTTACTAACTGCTAAGGGAGGAGGAATGAGGGTGAAGGGGTGGAGTAAGGGTAATTGGTGAGAGCAGAGGGCCTGAGGGAGGCTGGGTAAGGGGACTTGATAAGGGTTTATGGGTTTGACAAGAGTTAAGGGGCCCAAAAGGGGGTTCGGCTTGACTTGTTACAGGCTAAAGGGGCATGGGAATGTTTAAGAGGCTTGGTAAAAGCTAAGGAAGACTTGGTTAGGGACAGAGGGGCTTGGTAAGGGTAAAAGAGTAGGATAAGGATTAAGGGGCAGCTGGCAAGGGCTAAGGGACATGAGAAGGGCTAAAGGACTTGGTGAGGGCTAAGGAGCACGGGGGGAGTTGGGGGACTCGGTGAGGGTAAAAGGGCAGAGGGAGAGGTAAGGAGCTTGGTGAGTGCTAAAGGACTTGTGGGAGTTGGGGGGCTTGGTGAGGGCTAAGGAGCAGGGGGGGGGGAGGTAAGGGGCTTGGTGAGGCCTAAGGAGAATGGTAATAGCTGCCTCTCACGAGTAGCTCTGATGCTGCTGGCGCCGCCGAGCTGAACGCATCTTCTCGAACCGTGCCTCCATCTCCTCCAGCACGCGGGGTGTGTACCGGACAACCAGCTTAACGGTGCCTTGAGCGGCCTTGAGCAGCTCCACAGCCTTCTCGTGTTGCTCTCCTTCCACACTCTGTCCGGGGAGATCCCCGTCCAACCAGGCCTGCTTGGCCCAGCCTGGCCCGAGGCTCCCTTGAACCCTTCCCCAACTCTGCCCTCACCTTGCTGCATGACCCTTGCCGGGCCGTACCTCTGTGATGGGGTGGGGAGTCTCCTCTGCCACCTCCCTCCAGAAGGCCAGGTTCCATGCTCCCTAAACTCCATCCGGACCTCAGATGCTAAGCGCAGCCCTAAGGCCAGCACTTCTCCAAAGAGCCTCCCTAGACCCCCATGGACCTCCTCGTCCTCCTAGAGCCTTCCCACAAAAACTGGAATTGGGAGACTTGGCTAGAAATCCCGATTTGATGACTGCCTCCCAAGGGAAGTTGGGGTGAGCCTCTCCCTTCTCGGGTCCTATTGGTGAAAGGCGGAGGGATCCCCGAAGCCTCCTAAAACCGGGGGTGCTTGGTTTTTCTTCGCCTCTTATTCCCGGCTTCCCAGCCCATCCCAAGCCTCTCCCCTGGCCCTGGGGCTTTGTTTGCAGCTCACCACTCCATTGACAGAGAGTAGCTGGTCCCCTCTCTTGAGGCCGCCGTGTCGGTCAGCCACACCACCGGGAATGACTCGGGAGATGTAGATGGGAGAGTTCTGCTCTTTCCCCCCCATGATGTTGAAGCCCAGGCCCTCATCTGTCCTGGGCAGCTCGACCACCCGGGGGTGGGCATGGCCCTCGCTGGCAGCAAAGGCTGCTACCGTGGCCTAGAAGGGACAGGAGCCAGAGG
This sequence comes from Gracilinanus agilis, assembly GCF_016433145.1. NCBI lineage: Eukaryota > Metazoa > Chordata > Mammalia > Didelphimorphia > Didelphidae > Gracilinanus > Gracilinanus agilis. The sequence continues at coordinate 3,420 of NW_025351115.1, forward strand.
CCAAGGTCCCTGAGGGAATAGGGGCTGCAGCATGGAAGGGGACTCCCCGATCCTGGGAGCTCTGAGAACTCCAAAAGGGGATGGGAAGCTCCTTCAAAGGGGAAAGAGCTGAGGAGGCAGCACCTTCGTCCCTGGGGGCAGAGATCCAAGGAAAGGGGGAGGCATGGGAGGGGGTGCCTGGGTCCCTGAGGAGCTGGGGAGTGCAGAAGGAGATATTTGGGTACCTGAGGGGGGAAGGGGCAAGGAGGAGGGGCTCCTGGGTAGCCCAGGGGACAGGGGCCCGAGGGAGGGGAGAGGATTCCTGGGTATGTGAGGCCTGGGCCCCTGAAGGCCTGGATTCACCTTGGCTGTAGCATGAGCCCGGATCTCTGCACTGCCGGTGATATCCAGAGTGTCATAGAGCTGTTCGTACACCTGAGGAAGTGGGAGGCGTCAGACACAAGGTCCAGGGCCCCCCGCCCCAGCCCTCAGCTCACTCTAGGGCCTCAAGGACACTTCGAAACTACAAATGGTCAGGCAGGCCTGGGCTTTTCATAGCTGTTGCTCCTTCCTCTGGCACCAAGGGGAGGTGGAGGATTGAGGATGGCAGGTGGGGGCCCTAGGTGTCCCCACTCCTCCAGCCTGTCCTGGAAGGGGAAGGGAACGAGCATGGATTAAACACCTACTGTGTGCTCTTGCTTAGCGTTTCACAGACACGATCTCATGTGATCCTCACAACCCTGGGATGTAAGAGGTATTATTGTGCCCATTTTACAGTTTAGGAAACTGAGGTAAAAAAGGATTAAGTGATTTGTCCGGGGTCACAGAGCTGGTAAGTAGAAGTCTGAATCCTGAACTCAGAAGTCTCCCCTCCCTGCACTCCACCCCGGACCGAGGTGGTCCCCGACCAGGGTGTCACGCGGGATGCCAAGTAGCGCCCCACGACCCAGGAGGCAGCTAGAGAAACTACGGACTCCAGCAGCCTGTGGGCTGAAGAAGCTGGGGAAGGGGCTTGGGGGCGCGCGGGGCTTGCTGGGAGTTGTAGTCCGGCCCGCGAGGGGCTGGCCGGCTCCAGGAGCTTGCTCACCTCTCGGATGGCTGAGCAGAAGCGACTCTGCAGGACTCGCTGGAGGGCCTGCAGCTTCTGAGGGGGCAGCTCCCCGCTGCGCTGGAGGCGCTCCAGGAGCTCCACTGCCCGGGACACGTCTGCGGGGGGTGGGGGGAGGCAGAGAGAGAGAGAGAGACTCGAGGAGACAAGAGACAGGGACGGGGGAGGCGGGAGGAAGACAGAGCCAGGGGTGGGGGAGACAGACAGGGATGGAGGAGGCAGAGACAGGGAAGAGGGAGACAAGCGGACGGATGGAGGAGGCAGGGACGAGCGAGGGACAAACGGAGACAGAAACACAAGTGGATCCGGAGAGACGCACAAGGAATGAGAGAAGGGCAACGAGCGAGCCAGAGACGGGAACCCGGGGCGAAACAGGGAGGGAGAAAGAACAGGGAGATGCAAAGAGACAGGGAAAGAGATACCAGAGATGGGAAAGAGAGACACACACAGAGATGGGGGAAGATGGACAGAGCCAGGGAGGGAGAACGGGAGACCGGGAAAGGTAGGTACACGGAGACACAAAGAGAGCTGAGCGGAGCGGGGGGGGCCCCAAAGGCCTCCTGCTGCCAGTGTCACCCCCACGCGGGGACAGACCCCTGACCCGCCCCCGCCCGGCCCGGCCCGGCCCGGCCTTACCCCGTTCCAGC
>NW_025351116.1:0-3463 GCF_016433145.1 Gracilinanus agilis
AGGAAGGAAGGAAGGAAGGAAGAGAAAGGACATCCATGCTCTTCCGTTAACTCTTTAGCTTTGGGTAAATTCACTTCATGCTTCTGGTCTCCTTTAGGTTCCTCCTCTGTAAAATAATGGATTAGAATAAATGATCTATCTCTAGAGTCCCTTCCAACTTTAAAACATTTATGATTCAGATTATAAGTATAAAATTGTTCCAGGATAAGAGCATTTAAGGACTGGCTAGGTGCCCATCTCTCTGGCTAAGTCAAGTGCAATCTTGCCCAAAGAAAAGGGATGGATAAAATCACCTCTTAGGATCATTTATATCCCATGTTTCTCTAGTCATCAGAATCAGAGAATTTGGGATTGAAACTCAGCTCTGGTACTGACTAACTGGGTGACCTGGAAAAGTTACTCCCCCTCTCCCTGTTTCAATGTCTTCACCTGGCAAATGAAGGCCTGGACTAAATGACTTCTTCAAAAATCTAAATCTTTGCCCCTATGACTTGAGTTCAAAATTACCTGATAAAATTTAGCCAGCCTAATTTATGAAAGCAAAAGCCCACTTTTTAAATCCCCCAGTGATTAGAAACTCTAAAACCCCTTAACAGGCAAATATTTGACAAATCAGAACATTTGGGAAAGGACATATGTGCAGTGAAAAGGGGTTTTCAATCTTTTTTTTAAGTGGAAAAAGTAGGAATCAGAAACAACTTTCCAGTTTCAAACTTGGCAAAGATGTCATTGCAGTGATATTTTTGAAAAAAAGGAAAAAGGTGCTAAAGTAAAGCCTGGGGATTAGACTAGAATCAGGTGACTTCAGTTCAAGGAGGTCCTTAACTCAACTTCTGAAGTCCCAAAAGAGGGTGAGAGTCCACTCAGATTGTCTGAACAGCACTCTCCTGATCTCAGAGACAAGTCAGCTGTTACAGGATTTACTGCTCAAGTGAAATACAGGCAGGGAATCTTTTTCCAGGATCATACTAGGATATTTGGGTGCTTCATCAGTCATTACCCTGGATTTCAAGTGAAGCAATCTATTCTCTTTTCTGACCTCTGGTTTGGATTTTTTGTATGACCTTGAGCAAAGTAAAAACTCTGGATCTTGTTTTTCCTACTAAAAGGAGTTGCCTACCTCCAAGGAGCATATACAATTCCTGCCAGACTCACAAAGAAATCACATATCTGAATGAGCACTGCCCCCACACACACACTTTTTTGTCCATCTTGTTCCCTAATTGCAGGTTTCCTTGATTCCAGATTTAGTATTTTAAAATAGATGGAAGGGGCTCTCCTGAAGACCACCAACTACTCCCATTCCCTAGGCAGAACTACCAGTGTTTAAATCTCCAATTATTGTCTGACTTCAACTTCTCCCCTACCAGAATCAGGGCTCTGGACTCAGGTAGGTAAAAAGAAAGGAATTACAAGAACTCAAGAATGGTTAGGACTCACAGATACTAATGATTGTTTTAGTTGGGAGAAAACTGGGACCTTCACATGTCTAGATAAGAGGAGCGACATCTATTTTTAAAAGATCCCTTCACCCCAAACCTGACCCCCAGAAAAGCAAAAGCAAAAATTATCTTTCAAGGAAATAAATGAAGTATGTTCCAAATATTTGGTTATTGCAACTAATTTAAATCTATAATAATAATAATTCACTTTTATCTAAAAGGCTTACAAAGTACTTTCCTCACAATATCCCTGGAAGAGAAATAGGGCAAGTATTATAATGTCTATATTACAAATAAGGAAACTGAGGGTCAATGAAGTCTTAAGTAACTTGCCCAAGATCACACCATGAAAGAGAACTATCTTCTGGGTCTGCAAGAGTTTTCTGCAAATAAAAAGTAAAATTGATCATTCAACTTGTTCTATTTCAAGCATTTAATAGTGGATGCCTTTCCAAATAAGCAATGTTGTGGCGAATCAGCATCTGTGCTGGGAAAGGAAAATGAGCATGTGCTTGAAAGTCATATCCAATGAGCTTGATGGAAGTAGAGTCCTTATAGGTAACCTAAGCCTCAGAAGGACTGGGGTCAGGAGATAAGTCCTTAAATCTTTTACAGAGGTTTGTTGAGGGTCTTCAACTGTTCAATGAAATAGGGGAATGGGGGAGACAGGAATACTTGGTATGACAGTTACACACTTAACTTAGCCAGGGAAACCAATTAAATATTTGTGAGCCCTTTGGGTATAATGAGACAGTAGGAAGCAATATAAAAGGATTTTAATAATTGCATAAGGTAGGGCAAGCGGGAAATGGGGCAAACTACTTTTAACTGCTATAGGAGGGAAGACACAGGGGTTTAGGTGGTCCAGGAAATCAGGGCAGGAAAGATAAAACTTACACTACACTATACTAGACTAAATACAAGCTTGACAGGGTTTGGGAATCTCACTGCTTGATCCAACGATGTTCTCTGCTGTCCCAGGGTCCAGGATGTTGGTACAGTCCACTACCTCCGGGTCACTCCAATAGGCTGTCACAGACCTGGAGGTCCACCCTCCAAAGCTGCTGATCCAGACTTATTTTGTAGTTCCTCAAGTGGGGTTTCTTCAGTGAGATCAGGACACAAGCTCCTCTACCAGTGGCAAACCTCCCAACTGTCCCAGAGTTCAAAAGCTCTGTGCCCTTTCTGCCACATTCCAAAAGCCAATGTACTTTTCTAGATTTTTCACTTATCTACCTTACCTTATTCCTTATTACATCAGGCAACAGCCTTCAGTATCAGATCATCTTATAGGCAGTGAGAGTTAGCAACAATCATTTCAACCCAACTTTCTCTGTATCTCCAACACGGATCCTTGAAGTTTCCTCTTCCCAGGGATTCTTGGATGATGATTGTTGGACGAGCAAAGTATTAGATGTTCCCTCTACTTCGAGATCAACATTTTGGGTCTTTGCTTATTGTGATCTCAAAGCCCAGCTTCTTAATCCCCTACCACCAGCTGCCATTAACCAAGAAGGGGCATTGTGGCAAAACAAAGAACAAAAGAACCATTAAGTTGGATCATGGTCTGAATTTCTGATTTAATGCTTACTTCATCTGAATTGGTATCCTGCCTCTAAAACAAGCTATTGGTTAAATAAACAAATCAAAATTCATTCAAGGCTTTCCCCTGCCCCTCAATAGATTCTCATCTATCAAATGGATCAGTAGGCATTCCTGAGGTGAGACCAAGTTCTAAGGTATGGTAACTGTAAGTCTGGGTCTCTTCCCATAATGCTCTGATGCCCTTCCATACAAATCAATTCAATTTAACAGTATATTGGATATCTACTATATGCCAAGCACTGATAAGGATGTAAAGCCAAATAAATAATGCTCACCTTTGAAATAAGCAAACATATGCATTTCCCAAACCCTCTGCAACTTATTCATTCTCTCTCTTCCATTCTAATACCTTCAAGGAACTTATATGCTCCAAGGGGGAGAAAAAAATGTGTAGAGGTAAGTATATATATATATAT
>NW_025351117.1:0-7119 GCF_016433145.1 Gracilinanus agilis
CCCCTCCTCCCCAAACTACCTCCACCCCCACCCCCTCCCTGCAGCCTGGCGCGCGCCGAGGGCCCGCACAGCAGCGGGCTCTCCCCCGGGCCATGTCCGCCTACTGCCTGGGCTTGGCCAGCAACGTTTCAGCACCCGCCGAGGCGGACAGCGCCTCCTGTATGGAGCTGCCGGGGCCCGGCGGGGACGCAGTCCAGAGCCCAGCCGCCGCCTTAGTATCCTTCCCGGGAGGCCCGGGGGAGCTGGAACTGGCGCTCGAAGAAGAGCTGGCGCTGCTGGCGGCCGGGGAGCGGCCGCCGGACCCGGGAGAGTTTCCCCAGGCCGAGCCGGTGCTTCTCGACGCTGCCGAGGCCCTGGGCCCGGGGCAGCTGCTGCAGCCGTCCTCGCCCCCGCAGGAACCCGAACTGCTGTCGGTGATACGGCAGAAGGAAAAGGACCTGGTGCTGGCCGCCCGCCTGGGCAAGGCGCTGCTGGAGAGGAACCAGGACATGAGCCGGCAGTATGAGCAGATGCATAAGGAGCTGACCGACAAGCTAGAGGTGAGGAGGGAGGACTCTTCAACCTAGGGCGGGGTCCCTCGGGGCTGCGGGGGGGTGGGGGAGGCTGGGGCGCCTGCTCCTCCCCCTCCCCTTCCGTCTCTGCCCAGAGGGAACTGGCCCTTAGACCACCCCAAGATCTGTGCACGTGGAGGGGGAGGGGCTGAGCAGGTAAAGCTTTCTATGTAGGAACTACCTAAGACTCGCCCCTCCACCTCAGAAATGGAGGCAGGGCCTAGTTAATAACTAACATTTAGGACTTACATATAACATCGAATTTGGGACCCTGGGAAACAGGGGCCATTCTTGGTCTCATTTTACAGCTAGAATACTGAGTCTCATCTAAGACCCTATGAGATAGGGGCTCAACTTAGCCTCATTTTTTCAGATGAGGAAACTGAGTCTGATAAAGGCAAAAAAGGTTCTGCTGTGGCAACACAGCTAACGTCAGAAGTGAAATTGGGGCTCTGTGGGGTTCCAAGGATAGCATTTTAGTACCCCGTTTTCCCTCTCAGATACAGATTCTGATGGCTTTTCTAAAGATGCCTCCCTTGAGATGGAGCACATAATCCCAGCCTCCAGTGTGAGGGAATTCAGTCTGCACCATGACTGAGAGCCTGTACACTCCCACAAAGAGAACAGGAGAAAGTCACACCATATTGAAAATCTGTGGCCTGGCCTCCTCAGGAGCTATTAGTGTTCCACCAAGATGGGCTTGACAGAAAGCAACTGGGGCATTCAAGGCTCTCTCTTTGGACTGCCCTCATCCAAAGCTCTGGGAAAAAGAGAACCCAGGAAGGAGCATGACCTGTGAAGTGCCCAGTGCCCAGAGCATCCCACAATGTAGCAGGTTCCAGAGAACTCAGGCTAGCTTACATGCCAGGACAGACCACGTGACTTCCAGGAGTGGATTTCATTTGGGGCTCCGGCATTTAGCAGATTTGGAAGGGCACTTTTCTAGGTATTCTGCAGCTACGAGTGCAGTTGGGTGACAGGCAGAGACGTGCGGGCACTACATGCCTGGCTGCCAATGGATCTGCTCCTCCTACTGATTGTAATGTTTCCTGTGTACCATTGGTTGGTCTTTTTTGGAAAGCAATCTTTGTGTTCCATCAAATCCTGCATGACAGGAAGAAGGATTCCATGATCAAATTCCAATCCTAGACTCCAAAATAGCAAATATTTTTAAAATAGGTATCCAAAAATGCTTAATTAGTGTGTTATTTTTCCAGAATGAAAATTGACTTTAACCTCCTATTATTAAATTTAAAAGAGCCCTACCTTTATCCCAGGGCAAATCCATACCCTCAGTTTACCAGATTGGCATTTTTTGGCTCTGTCCATATATTTCAAGCTTCAAAATGTTTCATGGTCAAATTAGTTTGGAGGATGCCCCTCTGCACCCCACCCCACCCAGCACTTCTACTCATTCATGTGGATATTTTTTCTCTATAATAAGAGAAATAACAGTAATGGTTATCTCATTTATAGCACTTTAAAGTTTGCAAAGCACTTTACACACAATAAAGGCATAGAAAAAGCACTTATCCATAGTTTCTAGCTAACAACAGAGAAAACTTTCTGGAAAATTAGGTCCCTGTAAATCTGGCCTCAGACACTCCTAGCTATGTGGCCTTGGGCAAATCATTTGACCTGGATTGCCTCGCCCTTGCTGCTCTTCTGCCTTAGAATTGATACTGACAGAAGATAAGGATTTTTTTTTTTTAAGGAAAGGAAAGAATTGAAAATTAGGTCCCTGGTAGTGGGGAAGATTTTTTTTTTTAATAAGTAGATTTATGGTTTTATCTTAACCTGGATACCATCCACATGTGTCATAAGACTAGATAGAGCCTGGCATGTTCATGTGTTGCCAATGTCAAATGGGCATCCAGTTGAAATATATTTTGAAAAAGCTTCAGATTCAGCAACTTTTCTAAAATGAGAGTTTAAGTTAAATATTGTACAATAGAAAGAACATGAGATTTGCAGTCTTAAGATTCTGGGTTCAAATCCTGGCCCTGCCAATTACTGCCTTTCTGATTCTGGACCTGGACCAAGTGCCTTTCTCTTTCTATATCTTAATTTTCTTATCTGCAAAATAAGGATTCTTCTTAGCTCAGTGCCTGACATACACTAAGCATTTAATAAATGTTTTGGCTATTTATGTTTCTTTCTTTTTTAGACCTTACCTCCCATCCTAGTAACAACTCTGAGACAGAAGAGCAAAAGCTAGACAATTGGGGATAAATGACTTGCTCAGGGTCACGCAGCTAGGAAGTATCAGATTTGAACCCAGGTCCTCCCTACACCAGACCTGGCATTCTATCCACAATGCCACCTGGCAGCCCCCTATCTATGTATGTTTCAGTATATACCTGTAAGGCCCCTTCCAGGTCTACAATCCTATGTACTGTTGAAATATAAAAGAAAGTGGAAAAGGAAGCTGCATTTTTAATTCTTTCTAATAAATGAGAAGTAGCATGACCTCAGAGGCAAGAATAATAGCAATAACAATAATGACAGTAATGAATAATAATAATATGGCACTTATGATCCTGGGCAAGTCACTTAAAACTCTCTAGAGCAAAAAGTTGCTCTAAGACAATTCTTTTGAAACTACAGAGTGTCAGGGAAGATGTTGGCCTGTGTTGGTGGGGGGGATCTCCTTGACTGGCAGTTCCTTGTACCAGTGAAATCACAGATATAGTCTCTGCCCTTGTAATGGAGATATAAGCATTTTCTCTTAGCGTCATATTTAACTTTAAAAACACCCCTCACTTTTGGTCCCCATAACAACTCTTAACACAAAAGAACAAGGGCTAGGCAAAAGGGGGTTAAGTGACTTGCCTAGGGTCACACAGCTAGGAAATGTCTGAGGTCAGATTTGAATTCAGGTCCCCTCAACTCTATCCACTGAGCCACCTCACTGCCCCTACAGTTAACTTTAGATAACCATGGAAATAAAGGTCTGACCATCTACTTTTTTAAACTAGTTTTTAAAAATCAAGATTAAAAGGCAGCTATATGAATTAACATTAATATTAATATAGGACTCTGAAGATACCAAAGCAGTTTACAAACATCTCTTTTAAACCTTCATTAACAACTATATTTGGTTAGATCTTCAGGTAACAAAGGGATTGATGGGCAAACTGAGACTTAAAGAGTGCCAGGGCCTCCCAGACTTAGAGATGGCAGGGACTTTAGATCATATAGTCCAGCCTGCTCATTTTACAGATGAAGAAACTGAGGAACGTTACAGTCAAGTCATTTGCCTGAGATTTTACAAGTAAATGATTTGCCCAGTCACTTTGCCAGAAAGTTTCAGGATTTGAATCCAGGGCTTCCTGCACTGTTTTCCAACAGTAAACATATAAGTCCATGACCTAGCAACTCCAAGAGTGAACTTGGAAGCTCTAGAACCCATTTGTTTCATATTTTTATGATCAGAAAACAAACCCATAGTGTCTCCGAAAAGTGACCGAGAGCACCTCTGAACTGCTGCCAAAGAAACACCCTATTTGTAAGGAACTCAGTGGATAGAACTCTGTATTGATTTCCATCTAAAATGGAGGAACAGAAATAACAGGTTGTCTCTCTTGAGTGATTCAGGAACACAACTCTGGAAAGAATTACTACCACACCAGGTCTTTGCTCAGAGATTTACAATTGATGTTCTGCCTCCACGAGTGAGGGATCTGGTTGAAAAGACAGACAGCTAATATGGAAAGAACAGCATGTCAAAGTCAGTTTGAGTAGTAATGGATTTCACATTTGAATGCGAAGTCACTGTTGTATAGCAGCTCTCAGTGGGCAGCTCCCTGAAGAGTCTATTCATTCCCTTACCTGTTAACAGATTAAAAAAAAAAAGGATTCATCATAATCGAGAAAGGCCCTGCATTTTGATGCTTTGATTTCCTTTGAATTTTATAGTCAAACCCAGGTTTGGATGAACCTAGTCAATTCAATTCAATTCAACATCAATTTGTTTTGAACTTTTATTTTTCCAATTTATAAGCATTTGCTCTCCAGGTGAAAAAGAAAAACAAAACCCTTATACCAAGTATTGATAGTCAAGCAAAAAAAATTTTTCTGCATTTTGGCTGTGTCAAAAAAAATGTCTAATTCTTTTTTAAACCTTTACTTTCTGTCCTAGCAATAGTTTTAAGACAGAAGGCCAAAGGCTAAGCAAATGGAGTTAAATGACTTGCCCAGGGTCACTCAGCTAGGAAGTGTCTGCGGCCAAATTTGAATCCAGGACCTCTAGACCTGGCACTTTATCTATTCTGTGACTTAGCTTCCCCTATATGTCTAATTCTGATGCCTGAGTCTCTCACCTGTCTTTTTGGGTAGCCTGCCTCATCATTGCTTCTCTGGAATTATTATAGATCACAAAATGGTTCAGTTAAGTCAAAATTTCAACAAACATTTTCTAAGTGTCTACTATGTACTACACACTTTATTAGCACTGAAGATGGGGGAAAGAGTCAAAACAAATCCCTCGGTAATAATAGCTTGCATTTTTATTGCACTTTAAGGTTTACAAAGCACTCTGTATTTATCTTATTTTATTCTTTGATGACCCTGTGAGGCAGATGCTATTATTATTATTCCTATTTTACAGATGAGGAATCCAAGGTAGATGGGGTGAAATGACTTTCCAAGGGTCACACAGCTAGTAAATGTCTCAAGTTGTAACTGAACTCAGATCTTCCCAGATCCACCCTGTCCACTTTGCCAATTGGTAGCTCCCTCAGGATGTTTACAGTCTCCTGAGTAGATATGATAAGTATATAGCTCAATAAATACTGAAGAACATAAAATAATTTCAGAAGTGAGTGGGAGAAACAGGAAAAGCCACAGGAAATGCTACCTGACCTGGGCTCTGAAGGGAAGTAGGAATTCTAAGTGGTAGAAGTAAGGAGAGAATGAACCCCAAAGATTGAGGACTGAGGGTAGAAAGAAGCCACAGAATTGGGAGATAGATCGTTAGATACGGAGAACAACTAGCAAGCTAACTGATGTGGTAAGACCCAGTGTTTTTGGTCCACTAAATCTCAGTGATAGCAGTGAGGTGTAATTCACTTTCTCAAATGAGGGTTCCTAGTTTACCTTGATTATTATAAATATCCAAGGCTATCGGTCTTATTGTAGGCTCCTTTCATGGATTCTCTCTCCTGTGAATTTCTGAGCACTTTTAGAGTTCTTTTTGTTGCTATATTGTGTTTTCTCTGTTATCTAGCTTGGTCCAATATGCATTGGAACTGGGGCAGTTAGGTGGCTCAGTGAATAGAAAGCCAGCCTTGGAGATGAGAGATTCTGAGTTCAAATCTAGACTCTGACACTGCCTTGCTGTGGGACTCTGGGCAAGTCATTTAACAACAATTACCTAACCCTTACCACTCTTCTGCCTTTGAACTGATACTTAGGGTCAATTCTAAGCCAGAAGATAAAGTGTTGTTGTTGTTGTTGTTGTTGTTGTTGTTGTTGTTGAATGCATTAAAACCTTTCTTCCCCTACCTTCCTTTTTTGAGTAGTGCAGGTAAGATGAGATCAGGCCTTGGGTTAGTCATTGTTCTTGGGGGAGATGGGGAATATTTAAACATAATCTACATGAAACAGTACTAATCTCTATCCTTTTGACCATCAACACCTGACATTTATACACAAAAATCTTAAAATGTTCTAGAATTATAAAAATCTTTTCCTAAAAAGATGGTACCTTCATGAATTCTTTCAGGGATACAATGACTATTTTTAAACTCTTATTTTCCATCTTTGAATGGATACTAAGTATTGACTGTAAGGCAGAAGAGAGGTAAGAGCTAGGCAAAGAGGGTTAAGTTACTTTCCTAGGTTCGCACTGCTAGGATACAATTCGTTTTTTATGTTTTATCTTTATTTTATTTTAATAACAAATTTCCACATAAGTTTTCCAAAGTTATATGATTCATGTTGTCTCCCTCCCTTCTTCTCTTCCCCCTTCTGGAGTTGACAAGCAATTCAATTTGGGTTATACATGTATTAGTATACAAAACATATTTCCATGGTATTCACTTTTGTAAGTGAATCTTATAGAACCAAAACCCCAAATCCTATACCCAAATAAACAAGTGATAAATCATTGGAAGTGGATAGCATTCATTTTTATAAGTCCTCAGAATTGTCCTGGATCGTTGTACTGCTGTTAGTAGCAAAGTCTGTCACAGTTGATCATTCCACAATATTGCTGTTATTGTGTACAATGTTCTCCTGGTTCTGCTTATTTCACTTTGCATCAGTTCACATAGGTCTTTCCAGCTTTTTTGGAAATCATCTTGTTCATTATTCCTTATAGCACAATAGTATTCTATCACCATCATATACCACAATTTGTTCATCCATTCCTCAATGGATGGATATCCCTCTAGTTTCCAATTCTTTACCACCATAAAAAGCGCAGGATACAATTATTTTGTCAGACACTTGCTAGCTGTGGGGCCCTGGGGAAGTCACTTAGTCCTATTTGCCCAACTCTTGGTCTTCATTATTGTGGAAGGAAGGAAGGAAGGAAGGAAGGAAGGAAGGAAGGAAGGAAGGAAGG
>NW_025351118.1:0-1952 GCF_016433145.1 Gracilinanus agilis
TTCAGAAAAATCTGTGAAGATTTATATGACCTGATAAAAAGTGAAGTGAGCAGAATCAGGAAAACACTGTCTACAGTAGTGTAAGGATACTCAACTGGGAAAGACTTAGCTACTCTGATCAAGACAATTATCTAAGACATTGAAAAATGCTTATGAAGCACATTTTTTAACTTAAAAAATTGGGGGGTCTGTTTCTTTTGCAACATGGCTAATATAGAAATATGTTTTGCCTGACTTCACATGTATAATCAGTATCAATTTGCTTGCTTTATCAAGGATGGGGGAGTAGGAGAGGGAGAACATTTGGAACCCAAAATTTTTTAAAGTGAATGTTGAATTTTTTTACATATAATTGGAAAATATTTAACAAAATGAATTAAAATGTATTGGGGAAAAAATTACTTCCTCACTCGACAAAAGTACTCTCTCCAATCAGCCCCAAATGCCTTCAACTCACTGATAATACAACTCCATCTCCCAGCCCAGCAATAAGTAGGGGGCTTCTTATTTGCTGCTCTTGGATACCCACCTGCAGAGACGGATTGATTGGGCCTGAGCAGCAACCCAAGATATCTGAGTATGGAGAGCTTTCATCAGGTCTAAATGGACAGTTTACTCTACCAGATTAATATGTCTGTCCAGTCCAGTGGGGAATGGGCTCCATAGGGAGACAAATTAAGGGGACATTGACCAGCTATATCACATCAAGGATGAGGGTGAGGGAAAGAGAGAAAGAAAAAAAAAGGAGAAAGCATCATTAAATGTATCCTAGGCACTCTGCTCAGCTCTTTTATAAATATTATCTCATTTGAATTTCATAGCCCTATATGGTAGGTACTACTACTATCTCCATTTTGCAGGTGAGAAAGTGACTTGTCCAGAGTCACACCAACAAGGATCCACTGAAAGAACCCTATTTAGCCTGATGGGAAAAAAAGTTTAGGTGTTATAGGAAGTTGTTGAGTAGAAGCTGGGTAACCACTAGTCAGAGATATTGTAGAGAGGATTCCTGTCTAGATGCAGTTTTGCTAGTACTTGAATGACTGTCCCATAGAGTAGGAATTAGACTGTTTGCTCTGCTTGATCTCAAAGGGCAGAATCAGGAGTAATTTTATTCAATATATATATATATATACATATGTATATACATATTTTTATTTTAAACCTTACCTTCTGTCTTAGAATTTAACTAAGTATTGGTTCCAAGGCAGAAGAGTAGTATGGGCTAGGCAATTAGAGTCAAGTGACTTGCCTAGGGTCACACAATTAGGAACTGTCTGAGGTCACACTCATACCCAAGACCTCAAGTCTCTAGCACTGGCTCTCTATCCACTAGTCATTTGGCTGCCCCAATTCAATAGATCAATAGACCTACTATAATCAAGGTGTGGCACTGAGTATACAAAGATGGCACAGGTCCTGACCTTCAGGTGCATATTTTCTGTGGGAAGAAGAGAAGAGCATCAACACAAATCATTATGACATGAAGGAGAAGGAAACAAAGCAAAGGAGAGATCCAGCAAAGGGCCAGGAGAAATCAAAACCTTTAGAGGTTCCTTTCCCTTTAGTGGAGGGGACAACTAGAGAAGGCCTCATGGAGAAAGAGAATATTCTGGTGTCCTAAGTAAAGGGTAGAAGTGGCAGAGATGTAGATTTCAGTTTGATTTAATGAAGAATTTCCTAAGAATTCAAGCAGTCCAACTATTTTAGAAGGTAATGAGTTTCCTATCATGGAAAGTCTTCAGGTAGAAGCTGGAAGACTACTTTCAGGGATGTTGTAGAGAAGACTCCTGCTTAGGTAAAAGTATCATAAAGTGCCCTCTCAAGTATCTTCTGGCTCTGAGCTTCTCTGGACCTGTTATCCCATGGTTCTAAATTTGTCAATTTAAGGACTGCTAATGGCAGGTGTATCTAAAGGTCCAATATTGGATGTCTATGTTTGTGGGTGGGGG
>NW_025351119.1:0-4694 GCF_016433145.1 Gracilinanus agilis
AGGAAGGAAGGAAGGAAGGAAGGAAGGAATGGAGGGATGGAGGGATTTAAAAATAAATTATTTTTTGTTGTTGGGGAGATGACAAAAGTATAACTGGACCTCTGATTCATCACCATAGGGGAACTCTCAATGTGGAATCCCTCTCCACAATTGCTGATGGGTATTCATCAACAACTTAGTTATGAGATCATAGCACTAGAGCCAGAAGGGGCCTTAGAAATCACTCAGTTGCACCTTCTTATATTACAAAAGGAGAAAGAGAAACCTAGGGAAGTGATTCAACTTGCCTTAGGTCATCAAGTTGATAGAACCAGGACTAGGACTCAGTCCTCCTAGTTCCCCTAGCTAGTGTTGTAGAAACGTGTGTGTGTGTGTGTGTGTGTGTGTGTGTGTGTGTGTGTAAATTCCCATATATTCAAGGAATCATGTAAATTGGCCACAGTGATTTGGACACAAGGGAAATTTGTCAGTCTCCATCTGCCACAATGTATATAGATCCATCTTATCTAACATCCTTCAGAATGTTAGTAGAAATAGTTATCACTGAATCCTGATATTGATGGACATTTATTGTTTGACCTTTTTAACTTATTTCTTTCCCTCTTAGAGGAACAAATTTATTACCAGAGATAGAAAGAGAAAGAGAGAATGTTATCACTTCTATTTGATTTTTCTTTCTTACTCAGTAATTCTGATACTCTCAAACCTTCTCCTGTCCCTAATGTCATCAGCATGTCAATATGTTGATGTTTGATACCAAAAAAAATATGGATATTGCTGTTATTATTTTCCTTATCACTGTCTCCTTCACATCAGTTAGTCAACTCACGTTAAGTTCTTATTATATGCCAGGGACTACCACTTCCCACAAAGATCATTACATATAGTCAAGGTGAGCTGTGACATTTTCCAAAGCAATAGTGTAACACAGCTTCGAACCCAAATCTGTTCAGTTCATCCAACCATATGTGTCATCTAGCTCCTGCAAATTCAGCCAGAAATGGAAAGCTATCCTCTTCGACCATAAAAAGTAGCATGGGCATATCAGGTCTAGAAATACCCATTACAGTAGAGGATTTTGATATTACCATTTGTTACTTTAACTGTTGCTGAAGCCATTACCATTCATTTGCAAGAAATGCTTTCTCTTCATCAAAAATTCCCTCTAGTTAAGTATGACTTTATCTACTCTCTAGCCTTCACTCTCTTTTTCTGCCACTCTTGTTTGAAGGCTTTAAGACTAGTCCTTCACAGGAATAAACTCCTTCAAAGGTGGGGGGATAATGAAGGCAGATATACCTAGAATCTAGAAATGCAGAAATGGTCAGATGTCAAGTCCCTGCTTGGTCCATTCCTAGTGACTTTAAAATTTTTATTTATTTGTTTGTTTGTTTGTTTATCATATTTAAATACCTAGTTAATTCTCTCTCTTCTCACCCCACCATTAGTGAAGGCATCATCTGACAAAAAGATATATACATATATAAAACTATATTTTACTTCTTTCTCTTTATCAGTTCTTTCTCTGGAAGTGGACATGGACCAGTGTCATTCTTGAAACAATATTTCTGTTGCTATATATAATGTTCTCTTGGTTCAATCTTCATCGTTTCATGTAGTTCTTATCATTTTTTCAATATTAATTGGTTGTAAACTAATCATAGATATAGGAAATATATAGGAACATATCTGCCAAAACAAAACCAGAAACTATATGCATAATTATAAAACACTTTTTATACAAATAAAGTCAAATTTAAATAACTTAAATTAATTTTAATTATATAAGTAAATTATAAATTATATAAATATATTAAATTATTAAATAATTTAACAGATTTAAATAATCGTTCACAGATGGGTGGCAGAGCCAATATAATTAAAATGAATGTAATTAATATAAGCCAATATAATTAAAATAAATATAATTAATATAAGCCAATATAATTAAAATGACAATCCTAGCTAGTGCCTTTTTTATTTTTGTTCTGAGGTAGGCCTAATTCAGGACAGTTTATATCCAAAGTTAGAACAAAATAAGACATCCTTTAGTCATTCAAAAATAAACAAAAAGTGGTTTACTTAACCATAATGGAAGGATATTAAACAAAGATAAACAATTAAGAACACCGCTAGTTGAGTCATCTGAGCAAGGCTTCTTTGCTTGAACTTATGCCAGGATGTGAGGAAGTGAGGTCAGTAGTCCCACAAAGTAGCCAACCAAATCTTCAAGGAAGGTCTCAGTACCCTTTTAGGGAAAACTATCTTAACTTGCATGTGGGGACAGGTTAGAATGTTTCTCCTACCATCCTTCTTAACTCCTGTGGGTTCTGCAACTTGGCTGACCATCACTGCCTCAGGACAGTTTCTCACCCATTCCCTTGATATAAATAGTCATATAGTCATATGCACTTAGAGCAGCTAGGTGACTTAGTGGATAAAGAGCCAGAGGCAAGAAGTCCTGGGTTCAAATCTGACCTCAGACACTTCCTAGCTTTGTGATGCTGGGCAAGTCATTTAACCCCCATTTCCTAGCCCTTACTACTCTTCTGCCTTGGAACCAATATTCTTATTGATTCCAGAATGAAAGGTAAAGGTTTGTTTTTTGTTTTTTTTAAGTCATATCTGTGTAGTACAAAATCATAGTTCAGCTCTGAGATCTACCCCTCAATATATGTTGCGAAGGATTCCCTAAGTCCAGCCATTCCTCTCTTCAACTCACCCCCCCTTGCACAATCTACTTCACACAAATTGACAACCCAACCACAGCTATTTGCCACTATGGAAGTTAGCCTGTTGGATGGACAGATATCAAGTACATCAAGTACAAGTTCACCAGAAGTCATTGGCCAACTCTGCAAAAGAAAAATATCTGTGAGGGGATGGACTGATGATTGTTGATTAGAACCCTGTAATAATTATAAAAAATAATTATAAAAATTACTTATATTTATATAAGACTTTACAGTGTGAAAAACACTTAAAACACATTTCACTTTAATTTCACAAAAACTTTCAGTAGTAGAAAAGACAAGTTTTTACTCCCATTTTAGAGAAGAGAAAACTGATGTGTCTAAGGTCAAACCTCTAAAGAGGCAGAGCCAGGAGATGACCCTTGATTTTTCTAGCCCTTAAAAATAGCAATCATTCTCCTCCATCATGCTCTCCTCTCTCAGTGCTCCTCCCAGAGCTCTTTAAACACACACGCGTTTAATGAATGCAATTGCATCTTTAACTCACAAGCTTTCTTGATCTGCTGAAATGCTAGATGTGAAGCCCAGCTTCAAGATCTGTCCTTAATTACAAGCAGATGACATCCTTCCTTCTATGTATAAGCTTATGTCGGACACTTTTGAAAGTCTACTGAGAGAATGGTGCCAGACAGGAAAGGAACATGTGAATCTTGAAGTCATTAGGAAATCTTGACATTCGTTGCACAGAGCCAGAGGCAGGGAGAGGGCTGGGCCCTAGAGAGAAGGAAGTTTTTGTGGCTCCCTCAGCCCAAAGTGAATCCCATTACCTGAGGACTAGCGCCCCTTTCCAGCTGAGCTCAAGAGAGCATTTCTTCAGCCTTGTCCCCAGCGCTGTTCCTGCACTTGCCCCTGTGTGGTTTTTTGTGTCTGCTTCCCAATCCCAGGATCCTTCACCTCAACTGCAGCTTCTCTTTAGCTTAAAATGATCTTTAGACTCAGTGATGTCAAATGGGACTCATTTCTTTTCTTGCCTTGTAGCTGGTCTCACTGATTCAATGATAAAGCCAAGAGGGACCACATTCCATGCCAGAGATCTGGGGAGGCTTGGGAGGCCCAAAGATTTCCTGTTCAGATTACCCCATAGGTCTTGTTTAGAGTTGCCAAGATTCATAGTCCGTATAAGATATACTACACTTCATTTCAGAGAAGAGAACTGTGAATGGAAATTCAATTAATCTGAAGCAACAAAGGAAAGGAAATTCCAACTCTTGTTGCGTTCTGACCTGCTGTGATGCCTGTGCCAAGGGGATGCTGGGGGGTGCTCAGGAGGCTCTAGGAGCTCACATATCCTAAAGAACAAACATAGGAGTGCCACAAGGTATGCCTTCTACTTCTTGACTTATCAGGTGTTCACCTTTGAAGGGGTTCCCTTAAGGCTGCCTTTGGTTCAGTCTGACCCCAATAAGGTGTCTCTTCAAAAGGGCTAGAGCCCCCTTTTTTTTAATAAGCCCCTGAATGGGTACTGGTCGGCTGCATACTAAGAGACCTACTGCTCAAAGCAGAAACTCCAAACAGCTTGTGTACAAGTTTAAAAGAGGCAATAGTGAAGAAGCCAATCCAGAAATGGCATGATTTCTCAGTGGCTGCCTACAGGTGGCATGCCTGCCAGAAATACCACAGGGGCAAAGTAAAGTGGGGATAGGACATTGAACTTGGATGCTGGTCAGAAGAATGAACAAAGAAAGAGTTGTCTTAGGGGTAGTGAGGAGGCTCATTGTATAGAGAGCCAAGGCTAGAGAATGGAGGCCCTGGATTCAGATACTTCCTAGCTGTGTGACCTTGGGCAAGTCATTTAACCCGAGTTGCTTAACCCTTGCCATTCTTCTGCCTTGGAAGTGTTAGTATTGATTCTAAGACAAAAGACAAGGGGGAGAGAGAAGAAGGAAGGAAGGAAGGAAGGAAGGAAGGAAGGAAGGAAGGAAGGAAGGAAGGAAGGAAGGA
>NW_025351120.1:0-1835 GCF_016433145.1 Gracilinanus agilis
GATAAGGATACCAAGGCCCAGGGAAATAAAGGAAGGCCCTTAAAAACAGTTTGTTCTCTTAAGAACTGTCTCAACAATCTTGTTTACCCATTTTATTTGCTCAGCAAACCCTGTCTTGGTAGATAAAGGTGAACTTCAGCCCAGCCCAGGTGGAGACATAATAAACTTTGATTCAGACCCAGATCCATCAGCCAACAGGTCTTTACTGAACACTTGCTGTGTACCAGACCTGTGCCAGGACAGGAGGGAGGAGAAGACCAGTAGACAACAGTCCCTACCCTCAGGGAGCTTACAGGGAATAAAGAAGGTTTGTTTGCCTGCCCAAGCTGGAATGTTTGCACTATCTCAAGTGTTTGCTGAGCTGTTTTTGAGAGTGAAAACTTGTTACTTAACTCATTCCTTCCCGGGGATCTGACTTGGGGTCCCCAAATGGCCTTCTCTGAGGATACTAAGTGATTGATGTTTACCCTAAGACCCAAAGCTTTTCATCAAGGAATAAAGTAGATCCAGTACCAACCAGCTCTGGTCTCCATGGTATTAGAGGAGGCTCAGCTAATCCTATAGTTAAACATATGGTTCTTGGCAAAGCAGACCAGCAACATAGCTCTGGTTGGCCATTTGGGAAGGATCCAAAGTTGTGCAAACTAGGGCAGAGAGTGATTTGGAAACGTGGTGGGGGAGGTGGGGGGCTGGAGCCCATTCAAAGAGCAGAGCATCAAGCTTTACCAGGTAAACCCAGCTGTCCCGATGAAATGCTCTCTGGAATGCCAGATCTGTGAGGTGTGTTGTACCAGAAACGGGGTGATTAACTGCTGTTGGCACTTATCAGTCATAATTAGAGCTGGAAGGCTACGCCCCATCAGGATGAACAGGCGGGGGGTGGGGGGCAGTGCCCATCCCAATCAGTTGATCACAGTTTTGGTCAGGATGGCACACCCACTGCCATTAAAAATTCCCGTCCTGCGCTCGGGCTGTGTGCAGGCAGGGCGGTTGGCGACTGCTGGAGGAGTTTTACTTTATAACTTGAGTCTCAGTGACTATAAATATATAAAATGGAAGATTTCAAGGTGTGCAAAATTCTTTGCCTATATTATCTCATTTGAATCTTCTGCGGTTATTGTCCCCGTTTTATAAATGGAGCTGCAGAAGATTAGAGAAATTGAGCCACCTGCCCAAGGTCTGAGGTGAGGTTCAAGCTCAGATCTTCCTGGCTTCAAAGTGGGGAAGGGTGGGCTCGAATCCTTAAAGCCACACAGCCTGTTCATATTCAGAGTTCTCACTCTGCCCTGACAGACTTTTATAATCTTTGAGGCAACAGAAAGAGTGCTGGATTTTTGACTCAGAAGATGCTAAGTTGGAGTCTGATTGATGTCCCAGCCTCAAGTACATTCCAGTCTGGACTGGGGTCCTCCATCCCCTACTCACTTGTCAAAATAATCTTTCTAAAGTTCAGATCTGACCACCTTCATTCAGTAGATTCCAGAGGTTCCCTGTCACTTCTAGGATCAAATATAAAATCTTCTGTTTGGTGTTCAAATCCTTTTCTAACCTGTCTCCTTCTTCCCTCCCTCCCTCTCTCCCCTCCTCCCTCCCTGCCTTCCTTCCTTCTTCCCTTCCTTTATTTCTTCTTTCCTTCCTTCTCCCTTCCTTTCCTTTATACCTTCTTTCCTTCCTTTATTCCTTCTTTCCTTCCTTCCTTCTTTCTTTCCTCCCTCCCTTCTGCCCCTCCTTCATTCTTTTTTCTTTCTTTCCTTCCTCCCTCTCTTCCTTTATTCCTTCTTTCCTTTCATCCTCCTTCCCTTCCTTTATTCTTTCCTCCCTTCCTTCCCTTTCTT
>NW_025351121.1:0-2711 GCF_016433145.1 Gracilinanus agilis
TATATATATATATATATATTCTTTTCATGGTTATAAATTCTTCTCTTACTTACCAGTAAAATACTCTATGGTTTTCTAATATTTGCATGATATTATCCTTTACACCTAAATCAAGTAAATATTTTTTCTTATCTTACACTGTGTGAGATGTTCCAGGTCTGTATCTAATATCTACTACTAAATTGTTTCCAGTTCTTAGGAATTTTTGTCAGATAGTGATTTCTAGTCCCAAAGTCTTAAAGTTTTGAGTTTTCCAAACACTGGATTACTACGATCTTTTATAAATCAGTATTGTATATAGAATCGATTCCACTGATCCATCACATTATTTCTTAGCCAGTACCAGATTGTATTGTTTGTTACTAAATAATTTTGGAGGTCTCTTACATATCTAAATCCCATGATTCTATGACCCTTCCCTCCTCCCAAGTTCTATGGGATACCTTAATAAAATTTATTTTCAAATGTCTCTTTAAGACTTCTAGAATCATTAAATTTCAAAGGATCAGAAGGGAGATTTTCAGAAAGAGATGAAATGCATTCAAATGGAGGAGATTTATTTTTATATGTTTGAATATAGGATAGCAGTCCACAGGCATCTGCAGAGAATAATCTGTTTTATTATTATATTTGCACAGGTTCTATAGTGCCAAGTAAAAGATTTTTTTCATAAAGCTAAACAACCAAGAGACTGTTTTAAATCCTGAAACTCAGAAAGAATAAAATTATAGCATCTGTGTACTGTGTAAACACACATTAAATACCTGAATATCTTTCAGGTATATGCAGATAGAAAAGTAGTGATTTATATATCCTAGCATTTTGTGCAACTAAATTTCTTCCTATCCACAATTTAATAATTAATCATGTTATTACCAGCTTTTATTGTGATCATCACAACAACTTTCTAATACAATCAGTGCAGCTATTATTATCTCAAATTGATAGACCAGGAAACTAAAGATGAGAGCTATAAAGTGACTTGATTTGGTTAAAGGAAAAGCACAGACAAAATGATTATCCATTGTCCAATGAGTAACAAAAAGCTGTTTCGGAAAACAAAAATTCTAGATACACTTGAATCATTTGTGTGTTTGTGTGTAAATACACATATATGTGTACACATATGTGAAAATTTATATGCAAATATTGCATCTATATGTTAGAACAGATTAAATAATTTTAAATCATACATTGGGGCTCAATATATCTATTTCAGAAGTACAAGATAGGGGAGAAGTGCTTAAACACAGACTGACTGAAAAACATTGGACATTTAGTGGGATATCAAACTCAACTTAAGTCAACAGTGAGTTTTGGTGACCAGTTTGATATTGAGTTCTGTTAAAAGAGGGAAAATATTCCAGGAAAAAGGAAATGATGGTCCCAGGAATTCTACTTATTCAAATTCTTTCAACAATATTATGTTTGGTTCTCATTACCACATCTTGGGAAGATCACTAGTAAGCTGGAAATCACTTAAAGCAAGACATTCAAAATGATGAGTGTATTTGCAATCATATTCAATATTCTATTGTAATCAAATTCAATAATTAATCACATTTTTAAGCTTTTAGGTGGGCTTTTAGGCTGGAGAATAGAAGACTCAGTGAGCATGTGATAGCTGTCTTCATATACTTAAAGCACAAAATGAATAGAATTTGTTCTCTTTAACCCTAGAAGATAGAATCAGAACTGCAGGAGAGAATTGCAAGGTTGACAATTTGGGTTTAATCTAAGGGCAGACTTCCTTATAGCCTGAATCATTCCAAAGAAGACTAAGTTGCTTGTAGGAAGTTGGTCTTGGCTTCTCCCTCACTAGATCTCTTTTGTATGTTTAAAATTTTCATTGACATCGTTTTTACATCACTTTCTCCATAGCGTATGTCTGCTAAACAATTGATTTTAAATGTATTATGTAACTGAAAATGAATACACTTTATTTCATGAACTAAAGGAAAAGAAATATAGGAAGAAAAGCAATACAAAATGAGAGAATTATAAACTGGAAGTCATCATGATTCCCTATATATCATGAGCCCTTCTTTTAGGTATCTGCATCCTTAAGAAGAATTCTGTACTTCAACAGAAATAACTGTATATCAGTTATGCATCTAGTCAACCATATGATTCTAGCTTCAATTTACAAGAAGAGGATGGGTATGAAAAACTTCTGTTTGATGCTATCCTATGGCCCCGTCTGTTGTAATCAAGGCTAGTGTCCATAGTCCAAAAAGATTTCTGTCTCTGGAAATGGTAAATGGGTAATGAATTATTCAGTTTTCATGAACTTTTAGCTAATCTTAATGAATAATTTATTAATAATGATCACAAGAGGGGGCATCTGGATAGCTCAGTGGATTGAGAGCCAGGCCTAGAGATGGGAGGTCTTAGGTTCAAATCTGATCTCAGACACTTCCCAGCTGTGTGACCCTGGGCAAGTCACTTGATCCCTATTGCCTAACCTTACCATTCTTCTGCCTTGGAGTCATATTGACTCCAAGACAGAAGGTAAGGGTTTAAAAAAAATAATGATCACAAGAAAGGCAAATCATTGAGTTGCTCCTGGATGTTGGCAATTACCCATGAGCACAGATTGACAGAAACAAAAGCAAGATGTCTAAGAAGTAAAGAAGAGATATCAAAACCATACAGACAAGGACTGAGTTAAGAGTTATTCACCAAATATTCACATTTGATTTCTACAGAGA